>NC_133325.1:685375801-685615801 GCF_042186555.1 Aquarana catesbeiana | reverse complement strand
ATGTTTAGATGTATGTTTTAGGTTTTTTTTTTTGCTTATAACCATCCGTCTGTTTCTTTTGTAATGTAACAAAAGGCAGTTGTGCTAATTGTGTATTTGTAATCCACAGGCACTTTATTCTCCATTGTGGCCTGTGTGGAGGTCTTCTCCTTCATACTCGCCACCACCATCTTCAACTCCTTGTACCCTGCTACACTCTATTTCATGAAAGGCTTCCCCTTCCTATTTGGAGCAATTGTCCTCCTCATCCCAGCTGGAGTAATTGGGTAAGTACATCTCATTAGCGGTAATAAGTAGGGAAACTTGTACACATGATGAGGTTACAGGAAGCTGGATGTGTTTTAGGAGAGAATTGACTTAGTCATCACTGTAATAATTTTTTCTTGCCTGTTCTAGTGATCTGATTCAGAATAAGAAAATGAGCACACATTCTTACGTGATTATTCAAGTACTATATTAACTGTATACTTATGTGCCACCCTTTTTCCAGCCACATGCACTTGAATAAGACAAAGTTGGCAGACAAATGTTTCTTGTCTGCATTATCTTGTACACATATTCAGGATGATGTAAAAGGATGAGACTCATATTGTAGCACCCAAGACTGCACTGAAGTAATGTCTGGTTGCTATAAATTATTGCATATTTATTACATTGCTGTTAATGGTTTACTTACACTCTGAACAATAATGTTCATTTAGAATTGAAATCCCCTCCTACTTCTTCTAACTCTATCCAGGCCACCATATAAAAAATACATTAAAAAAACGCTATTTTTAATAGATTATTTTTAGATTTTTGCAACTGCAAAATAATATAATAGAATACCAACGAAAGAAAATGCGTACATAATTACTCCAGTGTAAACCGTCCCAAATATTTCCATAGCGACTTCCAGTTCTTTCTCAAAGTGTCATCCAGAAGGTAAATACTGTTTATACATTTTCTTGTTCGTTGACAGACACAGGAATTCAGATACAGTTGGGTTATACGGAAGGATTGGTCACTGACAAACAAACATTGTAAGCAAGACCCCCCCCCCCCAGTATAACCCTTTCTCTACTCCAGTATGCAATTTTTTTTTTTTTTTTTCCCCCTCCCAAGAGGATGGACCTCTTTCAGCTCCGCTGAAAAGTCTTGCTACAAGGCTGCTTGAGCTGGTCTCTATATAGCCGTTATCTGGATCAGCTTGTCTTTAGAATGCTGTACCTGGACCTCGTTAGCCTGGATGTGATCTTCAAGCATTGGGCTCTGTATTGTGGCACTTTCCAGACATGAATACACTAGTAAAAGTTATCTCCAGAGCCATGGCATTGCTTCAGCACTTTACCCTGTCTCTGGAGAACCACTTTTTTGGGTAAGGCTGTTCGGGCAATAGCGGCTTCAATTTTACCACTGTGGGTAAGGGTTAAGGTGAAGGACTAAGCACTGACGTCATCCACTGGGCAGTGTTGCATGTAGTTTCTCACTCCCTAGTGTTAACCCCTTCCCTACCAATGACAATTACACAGTAATCGGTGCATTTTTATAGCATTGATTGCTGTACAAATGTCAGCGGTCCCAAAAATGTGTCAAGCGTCCAATCTGTCTGCCGCAATCCCGATTTTAAAAATCGCTGATCACTGCCATTACTAGTAAAAAAATAAATAAATAAAAATGCCATATATCTATCCCCTATTTTGTAGACGCTATAGCGCTTGCGCAAACCAAACAAAATGTAGAATATATATCGGCCTAAACCTGATGATGAATTTAAATGATACCAAAAAAAAAAATTGGGATATTTATAGCAAAAACTTATTTTTTGCGCAAAAAAAAAAAAAAAGAGCAGAGGTGATCAAATACCACCAAAAAAAAGCTATATTTGTGGGGGCACATCAATTTTGTTTGGGTACAGCGTTGCATGACCACGCAATTGTCAGAGCGACGCAGTGCCGTATCGCAAAAAAATGGCCTGGTCATTAAGGGGGTAAATCCTTCTGGGGCTGAAGTGGTTAAGAGGAAATGTCTGAGAGCACCTGGGTACTCCTTAGATCCTACGTAGTAGGTTAAGATGGTGTGTCCTATGCCTCTTTGGAATTTGTCAGCAGGAGGAACAGCCCAGCTTCTTGCTGCATGTGCTCTTGGTGATAATGTGTGTTTAGTGGACTTTGAGAATTCTCCAAATGAAAATTGGTCCTGCCCCTTTTTTTTTTTTTTTTTTTTTTTTTTTTTTTTTTTTTTTTTGGGGGGGGGGGGGGGGGGGTTGTTTCTCCAGGGTTTTATAGGTTTTACCTATAAGGCAATATGTTGTTGTTTACCTGCTTTTGGTGGGTTCTAGTTAATGCATTAGGATAAAAAAAACCTTTACAACGTCTTTAAGATAGAAAAACCTTCTGTATAGCAGCCTCCCCAGCACCCTCTAATACTTACCTAAGCCCCATCTCTATCCAAGCGATGTCTACGGGGCTTTCCTCCTGATTGACTGAGACACCGCAGCGGCGCCATTGGCTCTCACGGCTGTCGATCAAAGTCAGTTAGCCAATCAGGAGAGAGGGGGCAGGGCCGAACGGCAGCTCCATGTCTGAATGGACACACGGAACTGCAGCTCAGGTGCCCCCATATTAAGCTGCTTGCTGTGGGGGCACTCGACAGGAAGGAGGGGCTAGGAGCAGTGAAGAGGGATCCAAGAAGAGGAGGATCCAGGCTGCTCTGTACAAATCCACTCCACAGAGGTGGGACGTATAACATGTTTAAAAAAATAAAATAAAATAAAAAAAACTTTACAATTGCTGTAATCCTCATCTTGCTGGCTCAGTTTCCCTTTCTTTTAGAGTCATGAGACCTTCTTGTCCTAGTTTTGAGCATCAGTTTGATTCTCTGTGCTCTTGCTCAGTCTTGTTGGCAGGTTCCCCTATCCGGTAAGGGGTTTCACTGCATCTAGTCTAAAGTGGAAGTAAACCCTCGTTTCTCGCCAAGGAAGCTGCCGCCTTAGCCTCTGTTTAATCTTCAACTGCCATGATGGTGCACATGTGATCAGTTATGACACCAGCCATTGGATGGGTTGACAGCACAGGCAGATTTGACAGTTGGCAATCCCAGCATGCCAGGAATTAACTGTTTTCTGAAACTGTAAGAGGCCTTTCACACCGAGCCGCCCCGGGCGTCAGCGGTAAAGTGGCGCTATTTGTAGCGCTAATTTACCGTCGTTTTAGCGGTGCTATTCGGGTGGTTTTAACCCCCGCTAGCAGCAGAAAAGGGGTTAAATCCGCCTGCAAAACGTCTCTGCAGCAGAGCTTTAGCAGCGGTATAGCGCTGCCCCATTTTTTTTTTTTTTTTTTTTTTCAATGGGCAGGGGTACTTTAGGAGTGGTAAGTTCACCGCTCCAAAGAAGCTGCTGGTAGGACTTTTTCTGATGCCCTGCCAGCTCCAGTGTACTGGGGGCTGGCTTACAATTTGTTTGCCAGTATTCAGTCCTCCTATAGGCATTGGAATAACCTGACTGATCTGAATTCACATGTCACCTCAACGAACTCCTGGAAATTGGATTTTTGTACTTGCCATAAAAATGTTCTTTTAATAAACCGTAATATAGATTTAAATCAACCTTGTCATTACTGTATGCTATGATTCCTCCTGCCTGCCGCTGCATCACTACTGGTTCCCATTTATTCACTTCATAAAGGTAAAATAAATTTAATATGGAAGAGATGAGGCATGTAGAGGGAAAGCTGGTAATCTATGGAAGAAGGACTCTGCTTTGAAAATTGTAGGCTGCTGCCACAAACTGGCCCTTTTTGCAAAAAAAAGTGCTAAAAAAAAAGGCGATAAGGAATTTTCATAACTTTTTCATCAAATCAATTTGAAAGCTACAGGTTGTCTTGAAGACATTGGTTACAGTGGTTTTGGATAGTCTGTATTCATTTTTCCTTTTTAATTTTATTTTTAGGTTGCTGGAATTCTTTGGCCTAAACCCGGTATATAGCCAATTTGCTGAAATCTCCTGAAAGCTTTTCTCAGATAAGTGCGCTATTCAACAAAGAAACCTGTGAAGTATTTGTGGCTTCATCCTATGCCAAGCACGTCAAATCAGATGTTTACAAACAGGAAAAATGTAAAGAATATCAGATGTTATGTTTCTTTCCTACCTGTGTTGCTATGCTACCATGCATCACTTGACTGAATGACTTGGATGTGATGTCCAGATTGCACAATGTAAGAGTTGGTCAAGTAATCGATGCACAGAATTCTTCAGCTTGTGTACTTTTTTCCTTTTCCCTCCAGCCTTGTGTGGTTGGGTGTCTGCCTTCCATGGTACAGCCATTTTATTGGTGTCTTGTCACTTTAAATGATGCACTAACTTAGGCATATGCTATGGCAGGATTTAGCAAGGGACCTAAAGATCAGCATTGCATAATATAGTTAAAAAAAATAAAATAAATCACTACAGCTTTAGCCAGTCCACTTACTAGAGCTGCACGATTATTCGTTAAAAAAAAAAAAAAAAAAAAATCGCGGCATTTCCAGGATTCATGTAAACAATGCAGAGCGTTCTCTGGTCATAGCTGTCAAACATTGCCGGCTGTCAAAAAAATGTATTTGGTTCCCTTAGATCAAAGGGATGAACTTCAGTCTGCAAATGAGGGCGCTTTAACCACTTAAAGACTAAGCCTTTTTTGTGATACTTGTTTCTTACGAGTTAAAATCAGTTTTTTTTTTTTTTAAGCAGAGACCCTAGAGAATAAAATGGCGGTGTTTGCAATATTTTATGTCGCACTATATTTGAGCAGCAGTCTTTCAAGCGCAATTTTTGGGGAAAAAAATGCACTTCAATTAATTTAAAAAAAAAAAACAAAAAACGTAAAGGTAGCCTAATTTTTTGTGTAATGTTGCGCCAAGAATCGTGATCTTTATTCTAAGCAAAAAAAAATAGTGTTGGTCATTTTATCCAGAATTGTGCAGCTCTACTACTTGCCTGTAATAAAGTATGTCCCATGTTGTGCTGGCAGCTGGATCCTGGAGAAATATGTGCAGGGATGGCTGTCCTCTTCCTGTCTCTGAACTTCTGGTGCTGCAGTGGTTAATAGCTGTGGGTCTTCAGGCAGAAAAGCAGTACAGATGATCTGATGGGGACACGCCCCCTCTTTCCTCCTCCATTGAGAAATGTTCTTTTATTGATTTAAACTGCCTGTAACATGACCTGTGAATGGGGAAAGAGACACACGATTCTGTTCCCCATTCACAGATCGTGTTACAAGTGCTGTAATCGGTGGAAGAAGAAAGAACTCCAATGGAGGAGTGAGCAGGAAGGGGCGTGTCCTTATTCAAGTTATCAGTACTGCTTTTCTGCCTGAAGACACAAAGCTGTTAACCATCGCAGCTCTGAAAGCTCAGACAGAAAGAGGGCGGCTATCCCTGCACAGAAGATTCCTCCCTGATCAAGCTGCCTGCACAATGTGGGACATGCAGTGAGGAGGGAAAAAAAAGTATTTGATCCCCTGCTGATTTTGTCTGTATGACAAAAAAAGGTCAGTCTATAATTTTATGGTAGGTTTATTGTAACTGTGAGAGACAGAATAACAACAAAAATAAACTGATTTGCATTTTAATGAGTGAAATAAGTATTTGATCCCCTATCAATCGGTAAGATTTCTGGCTCTTAAAGGGAGTGCGCCAAATCTCAGCTTTTTACCTGTATAAAGACACCTGTCCACAGAAGCAATCACTCGGTCTGATTCCAATCTCTCCAACATGGCCAAGACCAAAGAGCTGTCTAAGGATGTTAGGGACAAGATTGTAGACCTACACAAGGCTGCAAGACCCTTGGTGAGAGGGTGACAAAAGTTGGTGCATTTTATTTGCAAATGGAAGAAACACAAAATAACTCCATCTCCCTCTGTCTGGGGCTCCATGTAAGATCTCACCTTGTGCAGTTTTAATGATCATGAGAATGGTGAGGAATCGGCCTAAAACTACACGGGAGAATCTTGTCAATGATCTCAAGGCAGCTGGGACCATAGTCACCAAATAACAACTGGTAACACACTACGCCGTAAAGGACTGAAATCCTGCAGCACCCACAAGGTCCCCCTCAAGAGTAAAAATGAAAATATTTGCCAGCACACCATGGAATGGCGTAGATAGCGTCCAAACGTGTAATTTATTGCATGATCACAACACAAGGAGAGTGCAACATTTCGGAGTCACGCAGGACCCCTTCGTCAGCCCTTCGTCTCCCCCTCAGGAGAGCACATGTACAGGCCCATCTGAAGTTTGCTAATGAACCTTTGAACGATTCAGAGGAGAACTGGGTGAAAGTCTTGTGGTCCGATGAGACCAAAATCAAGCTCTTTGGCATCAACTCGCCGTGTTTGGAGGAGGAGGAATGCTGCCTATGAGTATGACCCCCAAGAACACCATCCCCACTGTCAAACATGGAGGTGGAAACATGCTTTGGGGGGGTGTTTTTCTGCTAAGGGGACAAGACAACTTCACCATGTCAAAGGGACGATGGACGCAGCCATGTACCGTCAAAACCACCTTCCCTCAGCCAGGGCATTGAAAATGGGTCGTGGATGGGTATTCCGGCATGACCATGACCCAAAACGCATAGCCAAGGCAACAAAGGCGTGGCTGTAGAAGAAGCACGTTAAGGTCCTGGAGTGGCCTAGCCATTCTCCAGACCTTAATCCCATAGAAAATATGTGGAGGGAGCTGAAGGTTTGAGTTGCCAAACATCAGCCACGAAACCTTAATGACTTGGAGAGGATCTGCAAAGAGGAGTAGGACAAAATCCCTCCTGCGATGTCTGCAAACCTGGTGGCCAACGACAAACGTCTGACCTCTGTTATTGCCAACAAGGGTTTTGCCCCCAAGTACTAGTCCTGTTTTGTGAAGGGGTCAAATGCTTATTTCACTCATTAAAATGTAAATAACTTTCACTCATTAAATGTGTAACTTTTTTTGAAATACGTTTTTTTCTGGATGTTTTTGTTCTCTCACTGTTCAAATAAACCTACCCTTAAAATTAGACTCCTTTCTTTGTTGGTGGGCAAACATACAAAATCAGCAGGGGATCAAGATCAGGTAAAATGTTAAAGATTTAAAAGTAATCAGCATGAATTCAGCTTTTAGGGCTTGCAGTCCCGTTTTTAACTATAATTCTGCGGGGATTATAGAAAACTGGTAAGGAGATGTATTGTTAAAGTAATGCTAAAACAGTTGTATTTGCTTTACCTAAATGCTTTTAGCATTATTGGGTACATAGCTGGACATACTGGTGGACATTTAGATGTGCCAGGAGTTCCTCTGTAATGCAAACCTGTGGTCATAAAATTCATATACCACTGACAAGGTAAATTGTGGGCACTCCATTCCAGATCTTCAGAGCACACTAGGAGCTTCAAATGCCAAATTCTGCAATCTGAGACCATCTCCTGAGATTGCCATTTGTGACCTGTGGCTTCCTACCCTCTGCAGTTCCCTGTTGGTTTATTGAGTCTATCCATCACAGTGATGGGCCAATAGTGGGGTTCTGGAAGATTGTGGGAACGGGCAAGAGCTAGAGACCACAGAAGTTGGTTTCAGACTGCCTATTACAGTGCCTGACAGTTTGGCCTCCTGAAGTGCTCTACAGGAACTCCTAAGATGACTTCCTGGTTAGCACCCTCTGTGTCAGTTCTGTATGAATTTTACAGCTATACTATAAAAAGCCAGGCAAAAATGTCAGGTACTAAGTATGTGACGATTTGTCCAGCATTGGCCTATTCAGCTTTGTTCTCTTGTATGTGCCAGTATCCTGCTACTGTATGAGCCATAGGCATGCACCTGCACTCTGTGTGTACATATCCTTATCGTGGTAATCTATATTTTGACTGTGCCTCTACATCAGATGTGTTTCTACATATGTTCTTAACGATAATTCAGGAACCGGAATTTTTTTTTAATGTTTCATTTTAAAATTTGCCACATTCTGTTTTGCGAGTCCTTAATGTTTTCTATCTTTTAATTATATTTTTAAATTAATTTTTATATATGGAAGTTATGGCAACCATGATGCTGTGTGCAAGATCACAGTCCAGTCTGCTAATGCTGTGTGCAAGCCAACATGGCCCACCAAGAGTTCTTCCTTCTGACGGCTGTATCTGGCATCATACATCCACATCTTTTCTGCACAGCCATGTTCAATCTTGGCCTCTTAGTACTAAGCTCAGCCTTTACACAATAAGTTGTGTATATAACCTCTATAAAATATGTTAGTATAAGACTGCAAATGCAATTAACTGGTTTAATTTCAGAACCGTTTAGCCAATATTTTGTCTGCCTTTTGTAGATGTCCATTATAATGTAGTCTATATATAAAGGGGGTGAAAATTCTGTTGACCATTGCAGTATTCTTGCTTCCAGCATCATCCATGTGACAGTTGCAGATTTATTTTGTGACTCACAGCTGTGTAACCAACACTAATGTGTATAATTTTTGTCATTAAAAAAAAAAAATTGGGATAGAATCTTAGGAACAAAGAACACGGAGGAGAGATGGGTTTGCTTTAAGAGTATATTAAATAAGGGCATTAGCCATTGCATCCCATTGTGTAATAAATTTAAAAGAGCAAACAAAAGTCCTGGATGGCTTAACTTCAATGGAAAAATGCATATAAAAGCAAAGAAGGCCTGCAAAAAATACAAGGTTGAGGGATCATCATTAGCATTCACACTTTATAAAGAATGTAACAAGAAATGTAAGGGTGCAATAAGGACGGCTAAGATAGAACATGAAAGACATATAGCGGAGGAGAGCAAAAAAAAAAAAATCCCAAGAAATTATTGGCTCCATAAAGAATGAGGAAGGACATCTGGTTACAGAGGATGGGGAGATGGCAAAGGTATTGAATTTATTCTTCTCCTCAGTCTTCACGAGGGAATCGGGGGGGCGCCTGAGTAACCAAAACTGCAGGGTTTATCCTCGTTACACATCACAGGAAGCACCTCCATTGTGAACAGAGGACAGAATTACAATTAGACTTGGCAAACTTGACATTAATAAATCACCGGGACAGGATGGCTTGCACCTAAGGGTACTTGGGGAACTCAATCAAGTAATTACCAAACCATTGTTCCTAATATTTACTGATAGTCTACTGACTGGAATGGTACCAGCTGATTGGAGAAAAGCCAATGTAGCAGCAATATTTAAAAAGGGCCCAAAATGCATCCCTGGGAATTACAGACCAGTTAGCCTAACATCAATAGTATGTAAACTCTTGGAGGGGATAAGGGACTATATACAAGATTTTAGTAATGAGAACGGTATCATTAGCAGTAATCGGCATGGATTCATGAAGAATCGTTCTTGCCAAACCAATCTATTAACCTTCTAAGAGGAGGTGAGTTGCCCTCTAGATAAATGAAGGCCCGTAGTTGTGGTGTTTTTGGATTTTGTAAAAGCATTTGACACAGTTCCCCATAAACATTTACTGAACAAAATAAGGTCCGTTGGCATGGACCATAGGGTGAGTACATGGATTGAAAACTGGCTACAAGGGCGAGTTTAGAGGGTGGTGATAAATGGGGAGTACTCGAAATGGTCAGGGGTGGGTAGTGGGGTCCCCCAGGCTTCTGTGCTGGGACCAATCCTATTTAATTTGTTCATAAACGACCTGGAGGATGGGGTAAACAGTTCAATCACTGTATTTGCGGACGATACTAAGCTAAGCAGGGCAACAACTTCTCCACAGGATGTTGAAACCTTGCAAAAAGATCTGAACAAATTAACGGGGTGGGCGACTACATGGCAAAATGAGGTTCAATGTAGAAAAATGTAAAATAATGCATTTGGGTGGCAAAAATATGAATGCAATCTATAGACTGGAGGGAGAACCTCTGTGTGAATCTAGGATGGAAAAGGACCTGGGGGTCCTAGTAGATGATGGGCTCAGCAATGGCATGCAATGCCAAGCTGCTGCTAACAAACAGAATTTTGGCATGCATTAAAAAGGGGATCAACTCCAGAGATAAAACGATAATTCTCCCGCTCTACAAGACTCTGGTCCGGCCGCACCTAGTGTATGCTGTCCAGTTCTGGGCTCCAGTCCTCAGGAAGGATGTACTGGAAATGGAGCGAGTACAAAGGGCAACAAAGCTAATAAAGGGTCTGGAGGATATTAGTTATGAGGAAAGGTTGTGAGCGCTGAACTTATTCTCTCTGAAGAAGAGACGCTTGAAAGGGGATATGATTTCAATATACAAATACCACACTGGTGACTCCACAATAGGGATAAAACTTTTTCACAGAAGGGAGTTTAACAAGACTCGTGGCCACTCATTAAAATTGGAAGAAAAGAGGTTTAACCTTAAACTACGTAAAGGGTTCTTTCTTGTAAGAGCGGCCAGGATGTGGAATTCCCTTCCACAGGCAGTGGTCTCAGCGGGGGGCATCGATAGTTTCAAGAAAACTGTTAGATAAGCCCTTGAAAGACCGCAACATACAGGGATATACAATGTAATAATGACATATAATCACACACATGGGTTGGACTTGATGGACTGGTATTTTTTTTTTCCAACCTCACCTATGTAACTATATGTAAAAAAAAAAAAAAAAAAACGGTTTATGGCTTTAGCACATGGGATGCTTTCTAACAGTGATTATGGGCAGGAACGATGAGTTGCCCAGTAGATCATCTTTTTTACAGCCAAATTTAGGTGCCACTAAAACTGATACTAGGGTTTATATTATGCATACCCAGAAGTTCTAGTATCTTTGTCACCATTTGAAATTTTTTATTCAGTCCATGCAGGGTGTAAAAAATGCAATCGCATAATCCAAATGTAGAAAAAAACACTACAGTGGTTAATCGATGGCTAGAAATTCTGGGGAAATGCATGCTGGTTGTGAGTCATAAAAAAAAATCTTGCATCCATTTTGAAGTGCTATTTTATTTTTTTTTAATAGTTGATGACATCATGGGTTTAGAGGTAAGATGAATTATTAAAGTCTTAGTGCTTAAAGTTTAGTCAGAAAATAAAAATCCACGCAAGGGACATTACTTACAGTCAGTAGGATGTGTCCCTTTTGCTGCAGTTTCCTCTATTAGCTGAAATACTTCTCCATCTCTCCCCACCACCATAATCTTCTGGTGCGGTGAGAGTTAAATTAACTTGAGAAGCTAAGACGGGTACTCTTAGAGTATCTGACTATGCCCACCCTTTCCATCCTGGTCATTCATAGAATCTATACTTTAGCTTTTATGAATGAAATGGAACCTAGAAATGGAGGATGGCCAGATGATTGAAAGGCTTGCCCCCTCCAGGCTACATGTTTCATTCATAGAAGCTGTAGGTTGGCTTCTATGAAAAGAGGAGCTGAGTAGAAGGGGAGGGCATAGCCGGGTACTCTAGACCAGTGTTTCTCAACTCCAGTCTTCAAGGCGCCACAACGGGTCGTGTTTTCAGGATTTCCATTATTTTGCACAGGTGATTTGATTAATTTCATGCCTTAGTAATTACCACAGCTGTTTCATCTGATGGAAATCCTGAAAACATGACCTGTTGGGGTGCCTTGAGGACTGGAGTTGAGATACGCTGCTCTAGACGGACCTGTGACAGGCACTCATCAACTCTATTAAATCCCGTCTCCCAGCACTGGAAGATTACAGTGGGTGGGGTTGGGAGGGGCAAGATGAAGCATTTCAACTAACAGGGGAGACAGCAGCACAAAGCTACTAACTGTAAGTAATGTTTTGATTTTTGACTAAACTTTGGCTTTAATTCCCCAAATATTTAACAGTTTCGCACATGATCCTATGGTACAGAAATCATGTGGGGAAAAAAAACTTGGAATTTCATATATAGTTAACCCTTGCTTATGTGTGTCATTTAAAGCTGCTAATTTTTATGCTGATATCACTTTGTTATGTTCCTAGTCTCAATTTCCTGTTCTTATTTGTTGATCTATTTTGTCTTCCACGAGTGGTGGAAGAATGTAGCACTGCCGTCCCTGGCTATCTGACCTTGTTATGAAGGTGTGGACAGCTATAGTAAAAATTGACCTACAGTAATGACTGTATTAACAATGATTAAAAAATTGACTCCTAATGTTGTGGGGGTTTTTTGTGTGTGTGTCTCATTAATGTGGTGTGGGTTTTTTTTTTTTTAATTGCATTTGGGTAATAAAGAATATGTGATGTTTTAGCTGTAATATAAGTGTTTGGTATCACAACTTACCTGTTCATACCTACCTGGCCCAAGTTCCTCCATCTCAAACTTGCTTCTCTGTTTTTTTTGGCCTTGCTTTGTGCACTGGTCCCAATCATTTGGTGGAGGGGGGGGGGATTTATGGGGGTTGTTATGGGGTGGGGTTGTTGTCCAGGGGTTGGACTTGGCCCCTTACTTTCAGTAAAGGGAACTCTTAAGGCATCAGCATACCAAGACATTTTGGACAATTTCATACTCCCAGTTTGGGGATGGCCCCTTCCTGTTCTGCACACCAGTGCACAAACAAGGTCCATAAAGACATAGATGAGCGAGTTTTGGGTGGAGGAACTTTACTCGCGTGCAGAGAATCCTGACCTCAACCCGATAGAAAATCTTTGGGATTAATTAGAGCAGAGACTGCGAACCAGGCCTGTTTGTCCACATCAGGGTCTGACCTCACAAGTGTGCTTCTGGAAGAATGGTCAAACATTCCCATAGACACATTTCTAAGCCTTGTGGACAGCCTTCCCAGAAGAGTTGAAGCTGTTATAGCTGCAAAGGGTGGGCCAACTCAATATTGAACCCTACGGGCTAAGACTGGGATGCCATTAAATTTCGTGTGCGTGTCACAGCAGTTTAGTGGCTAGTACCAGATGCGTCCAACTCCGCAGCGGTCCTGGAAGCTGCGGTGGTCCGCTCTGTGGAGGCCCTCTCACATCTACCCCTTCGGGGACCAAAAGCTCTGTACGATTTAACCCCCACCATGCTCATGACCCTAAGGGCCTGGAAAAATACCCACAGACTGCAGTCTCGCCAAATACTCCCCTGTGGAACAGCCCCACTTCTACGCACTACCTGACCCCAAAATATGGGCCTAATGCGGTATCAAATTAATCTCTGACCTTACCACCATATACCCATTCAACCATCTGGTGTCTCTCGATAATGTCCCGCCCTCCTACCTATTCCAGTATTTACAGTTGTCCTATGCTTTCAAGACCCAAATATGCCCCAAGGACATACAGGTAGTGCAACCCGATTTAGAGAGGGTTGTATGCTATGAGTGTACGAAGAAACCGACCTCTGTCCTATATGCAAATCTCCTCTGGGTTTCCTCCCCGGAACTGTCATTGCTTCGTAGGCGATGGATGCAGGATATTCCGGGACTGGACTCAGAGGACATATGGGACTTCCCATTCAAAATCCCTGTCTCGCTGCGAGACCGTCTCATACAACACAAAATTGTCCATCGGGAATATATCACCCCGTACACACTGCATAAAATGGGAACCTCCCTCTCCTTGGAGTGCTGGAGCTGTACCAAAGACCCAGGTGATTTTATATATGTCTTCTGGTCCTGTCCATCAATTAGTATCTACTGGTTACAAGCAGTCTCTGTAGTACAAGACATAGTCCCAAGCCCACAGATCTGTTTACTGGGATTAGTAGAAGATTTAGCCCCCAGGGTAGCGAAAAGAACCCTGATAGAACTTCTACTTTTCTACACCAGGAAGATGATCACTCTCTGTTGGAAGAAACGGGCCCCGCCTTCCCTCCTTTTATGGAAAACACGTTAACAATGTATTGTCTCTTTTATAAGGAAACCTATCAAAATAGAGGTTGCCCAAAAAAAAAAAAAAAATGATAGAGTGAAATGGCTGGCTGAAACCTCCACGGCAAGAGCTGACTGAATAGTCCCTTAACAAAATTACCCACCACCTGATGAGGAGGTCCGTGGTTACGCTAGGGGCCATTTTTTTTTTTTTTGGATTGGAAGCCATTATTTCCTTGTTCGTATCCCTGAGCAAGAGCCAACATAGCAGTAAGGTTTTACTGTGCCACAGTTGTTCAGCATTTATGAATGTTGCATTACATTGTGCTGGCTTGCACTGACCCCTGTGTGGGTCTTGTTCCAATGCTGTGGCAGGTTAATGGTTAGTTTGTCTGTATATATGGTATGTTATATACCCCGATTAAAAAAAAAGATTTTAAAGAAAAAAAAAAGGTCATGTGTGTGTAAAGGCAGGTGTCCCAATACTTTTGGCAATATAGTGTATGTATGTATGTATATATATATATATATAATGTGTGTATGTGTATATATATATATATATATATATATATATATATATATATATATATATATAATGTTACACATCTCAGTGCATGATTAAATGCTATTTAAATTGCAAACCATACCAGAGTGAAGTCGCTGTGAAAACTCGCCTGGAGAGAGGAAACCCTACAGCAGAAAGAAGAGCCACAGACCCTGATCTACACAGGGGTTGGAAACCTTAATCGATATGACTAATATCATTCCTGCCACACCAATTGTAGTATTTAGATGAACCTAATTTAATAGGGCAATTGCTCAATGCCTGGCATAAGGATGCTTGTTGATAATTGTACAGCAGTATCACATTGCATTATTACATCACAGACCACAAATAATTTGGTCTTATAAAACATAAAAAAGGATGTCTGTATAGTGAAATACATATCCCCCAGGAATATCTAATATACAGTGTATATATACCTGTAAGGGGTAGGCAGGTGCTGATGGACCTTTCCTCCATGTTTTCCCATTGACTTGGGTGCCAAGTTTGGGTCACATTAGAGGTCTACCCCCAGGATGGGTTATTCTGGCCTACACTAGGCACCTGTATCAGGGTCACTCTGCTCTACACATGGAGTACCTTTGCTCTGCGCCTTTTCCATCATTGCCCTGAAACAAGGCTGGGGGGCCACCATGGGGGAATATTCGACCTTATGGGGGGGGGGGTATCTACTTGTACAGATAAATGTACACTTGCACAATAACTGTACTCTAGTTAACTTTCCGGCCCCTGTGTCAGTGTACACCTCTCACTGTAGCTTTTATTCAGGAGAGACACGATGAGCTTTATCCACCACCACCTTTCCAACGTTTTCCACTACCCTTCTCCCAGTAGCGGAATGGGGCCCCATCGTGCACCTAGTGCACGCTCACTTAACTCTTGACTTCCTGTACCTTTGCATAGGATGAGAAGGCTGCTTTAACTGACTGCAAATTTTAATTTGTCAATGGCAATCACATGTAGTACTACACCAGGATGACTCTTTAAGTGCTGAGTCTTCAGACCCCAATGTGCCTACTGACCCACAGCGGGAGACTAAGACCCCTTTAACACTGGGGTGGTTTTCAGGCTCTTTAGCGCTGTAAATAGCTGCTAAGCACCTGAAAACCGCCTTCCATTCATTTCAGTGTGACTTTTCACACTCGCGGGACGTTCCGAAAAGTCCTGCAACCAGCATCTTTGGGGCGCTTTGGGAGCGCTGTATTTAATGCTCCCAAAACGCCCTGCCCATCGGAATGAATGGCCAGTGCTTTCAAATCGCCTGAAAAGCGTTTAGAAAGCGCTGCAAAACTGGAGTTTCTAACCCCTTTTTTGGGGTTAAAAGTGCCCCGCTAACGGCCGAAAAGCAGTGCAAAAGCGCAGCTTAAACGGCGCTAAAGCACTGCTAAAACAAGCTACACTTTACCGCTAATGGCCGGCGCTTGCAGTGTGAAAGGGGTCTAAGTGTCGGTGCCAGTTACTTGAATTATACTCCTTTTAATAACTTTAGACGAGGCAGAAGGCAAAGTTGAAAGCTTTACTTTAGCGGTCCAAACATGACAAAGTCAACATGCACAAATTAAACCGTTCTTTTCCCCATGCCCCTACACCCTCACTTAGGCTGTGTGCTGTCCCGGCATACCTTGGCTGATGTCTTCAGAAGGGCTACAGGTCTCAGCAGCTCCTTGCGTGTTAGTAGGCTCCTCTCTGCAGGCGATCTCCAGTGATGACAGCTGGACAAAAAAGTAGCTGAAGGAGAGAGGTGCAGGCCCCCCCTGGGTGTGTGGTTGCCGTAGGATCAGGTTACACCTTCAGCTGTCAGCCTGTCCTTCTCCCATGCGGCTGGTCTACCTATGCAGAGCCCCCTCCCTGAATTTATATGCACAGGGAGTAGGGGGCAAAGCCCAGCAGTGCCAATTGAAAAGACCGATAAACTAGTTAACCCTTTCCCTCCCAGGCAGCCAGCATCTAACTAGCATTTTAACCTGCTTACATGCTGCTTGTAAGCCAAGCTAGGAGGTTAAAAGTTAAAAAAAAATTACACATCCAAAATGGTGGAAACTTGTACTGCTCCATAACACCACATAAAGTTGGAAGTGTAAGTTAACCTTTACAGAAAAGGTTAACTTACCCCCTGGTCCTGCTGTACCAGACTGCTGGTACCAGACACGGAAAAGCTGCCTCACCGGTCCGGGGATTTGAAATCCCCTCCCCTCTCCTTGCAGTACTGACAATATGGGCTAGACAGCTTCTGATTGGTAAGCGCTGTCCATGTGATGGTGCTGGCCAATAAGAATCCCTGGAATGTGTACTGCCTAATCGATAAGAACCTTAGGTTAAGAAACAGGGGTTTCGAATCCCTGGACCGGTGAAGTGGCTTTTCTGTGTCTTGACAGGGGGGGATCGTGGCAGTCTGCTATAGCAGGACTGGTGGGAATGGGGAGGGGGTCTAGTGTAAGGTCACCTTACTGAATTTCTGTAAAGGTGAAATTACACTTTAAAGTCATCTCCCAAGCATATAATTTAAAGCAGGGGTCTCAAACTGGCGGCCCTCCAGCTGTTGCAAAACTACAAGTCCCATGAGGCATTGCAAGGCTGACAGTTACAAGCATGACTCCCTCAGGCAGAGGCATGATGGGGCTTGTAGTTCCGCAACAGCTGGAGGGCCACCAGTTTGAGACCCCTGATTTAAAGGCTTATTTACACAAGTACTGTGACCTGTACATGCATTCTAATTTGACATATAATCGGGTGAGCAGTCCCAAATACAGACAGTATGTGTTTAGGTCCGTGCACCAGCATGCATGTCAAAATTACCACCTGGCATCAACGAAGCCTTCCATTGTAAACCCTTTTTACAGGGTTTTACATCAGGGGGCTTTGACAGAGATATGTGAATATCTTGGTCACACTCCTCTCATTACACCTTCCAGTTCGTTTCCAACTAACAGCATGGTTCATTTCTATCCGTTGATTTTCCATGTATATACGTACATATAGCACCATTTACTTTCCTCCGTCTTCCTTTAAATATGTCCCTCTGCCTGTCATTCAGTCATGTACATATTTACTTCTGTTATTCCCTACATGACATCCTCTTTGAACAATTATCCCTGCTATTTTGTTTTTTTGCCATTGTAAAATATTACATTTGTTTTCATATGTGATTTTTTTGTAGTGTATATATTGTAATACTTCTTTTGATAATTTGTATTTGTTTTATTTTTGTTTTTCCACCCTGTACCTGCACGCATCTCTTGAGATGATTACTTTGTTTAATTGCCGGATTTATGGCGCTCCCCGGCACGCATGGGCCTCTTGGTGTCTTCTCTGGGCATCCTCGGGGATTTATTTTGGGCTGCGTCAGCTGCGCTTCGCATGGTCTGGCCTCTCTCGGCCTGCACATGCACCTCTTGGGATGCATACCATCTAACCCCCGATGCAACACCCACACCGTGTGGCGGCGGCCTTGCGACATCTGAAGTCATTGCGAACATTGTGCGCGATGATTGCACGGATGCCCAGGGATTGTCTGAGTGATGACTCCTTGGCTGAATATGGTGCAGGTGAGTGAGTTGCATTGTAATTGCACGAGCCCTCTAGCCACCTGACACAAACGTGTCTTTTTTATTGGCCCACACAACCCCTATATAAATCGGACCAATCATCCAATAAGCTGGACAACCTAAGCCTTCTGCCCGCAGACCTCCACAACCACTGTGGGTGTATGCCTGCATCACCTCAACCCCTATATAAAACGGACCAATCATCCAATAAGTTGGACAACCTAAGCCTTCTGCCCGCAGACCTCCACAACCACTGTGGTTGGATGCCTGCATAACTTCAACCCCTATATAAAACGAACCAATCATCCAATATGCTGGACAACTTAAGCCTTCTGCCCGCAGACCCCCACAACCACTGGCCAGGGTTGTGGGAAAGAGGCCCTTGTCCCCATCAACATGGGAACAAGGTGCTTTGAGGTGAGGGGGGGCCGGGCTGCGTGCTAAGGGTCCGGTATAGATTTTTGGGAGGGAACCCATGCCTTTTTAATTTTTTTGGCTTAGGGTTTACCATCAAAATGCATACCAGATTGAGGTGGGTATGGTCTTGGGGGGGAGGGGAGGGAGACTCTACGCCATTAAAAAAAAAAATCTTAATGAGGGGTTTACCCTCAAGATCCATACCAGGCCCAAAGAGCCTGGTATGGATTTGGGGTAGGGGGGCCCACACTGTTTTCTGTTTTTTGATAAAGTTGGCATGATGTTTCATCCATACCAGAACCAAAGGAATTGTTTGGATTGATCAAAGGACAAGTCGCAATTATCTCAGTCAGATTAGAATCGGATTCCATTTATTAAAGTCGCAGGACAAAGTCGGATCGGAAGTCATGCAAATTGGATGAGATGTTTAGCCCTGGGAAACACTTTTTGAAAGATAAAAAAATGTTATATAGCTATATAGATTAACCCAAAATGAGGGACAAATGAGGAGGAAAGAGGGACAGAGGGACTTTGTTCCAAATCAGGGACAGTCCCTCAAAATCAGGAACAGTTGGGAGCTACAGGCTGTTCACACCTGTGCACTTTTGCTGAACTATAACGCACCTTCCCAGCATTGGCAAAGTCATGTGCCGCACAGAAACACACTGTTCTTTAACAGATGCGCAAGGGTGCCATTAATTCTTAATAATGGATGTGATTAAGAAATGTGATCATGGTGAACTGTCTATTCCAATACAGCTTTATATACCTAACATATATAACTCAGCTTCTACGCTTAATAAGCCTTAAGACATTTTCAGATATTCTACAAAGCTTGCTTAGGAACTGGACTGACTGCAACAGTTAACAGAAGTTTGCGCCTGCTTCCCAGAATACAGTCAGAATATAACAACATAACAGGAATGAATTAAAAGGAGCAAAAAAGTGCTGCAAGAATAAAAGCAACTTCCGCAAATGAGCACCCAGCTAACACCAACGTTTTATTACTATATGTATTTTTATTTGTGGTTTGTATGCGCCAGTCTTGTACACATATCCCAATCTTTAATGGAATGTATAAAAGTCTTGAGAAACGGAAATATTAAACAGAAAGTAATTTGACTCTGAACTAGTCTCAGTGTGAGCTTACTTGAAGCATGCATGTTTTATAATCAATTTGACCAGGGGTAGATATAATAATATTGGACTTTTGTCCTGATCCAAATCACCCACACATTAGCACCCATGCTGCAGTACTATGCCATGCAGTGCAATTTTTAAAAAAGGGTCGACTTTTTCCCACATTTCTTGTGGGTACAGCAGCCCATTCAAATAAATAGACTGCTGTACCCACGGAGTATGTGTGTTCAAATACATACACACACATATACAGTCGTATGCAAAACTTTAGGAATCCCTGACAATTTCCATGATTGTCATTTATAAATATTTGGGTGTTTGGATCAGCAATTTCATTTTGATCTATCAAATAACTAAAGGACACAGTAATATTTCAGTAGTGAAATGAGGTTTATTGGATTAACAGAAAATGCACAATATGCATCAAAACAAAATTAGACAGGTGCATAAATTTTTGGCACCCTTGTCATTTTGTTGATTTGAAGACCTGTAACTATTTAGCACTGAATTAATTGGAACACACAATTGGTTTGGTGAGCTCATTAAGCCTTGAACTTCATAGACAGGTGCATCCCATCATGAGAAAAGGTATTTAGGGTAGCTAATTGCAAGTTGTTTTTCTGTTTGACTCTCCTCTGAAGAGTGGCAACATGGGGGCCTCAAAACAACTCTCAAATGACCTGAAAACAAAGATTGTTCTACATTATGGTTTAGGAGAAGGCTACAAAAGTTATCGCAGAGATATAAGCTGTCAGTGTCCACTGTGAGGAACATAGTGAGGAAATGGAAGACCACAGGCACAGATCTTGTTAAGGCCAGAAGTGGCAGGCCACATAAAATATTGGAGAGGCAAAGGCGAAGGATGGTGAGGACTGTCAAAAAAAGCCCACGGACCACCTCCAAAGACCTACAACATCAACTTGCTGCAGATGGTGTCACTGTGTTTCAGCGCACTTTGCACAGGGAGAAGCTGTATGGGAGAGTGATGCGAAAGAAGCCTTTTCTGCACACATGCCTCAAACGGAGGCACAGTTGGACAAGCCAGCTTCATTTTGGAGTAAGGTGCTGTGGACTGATGAAACAAAGATTGAGTTATTTGGTCATAACAAGTAGCGTTATGCATGGTGGCAAAAGAACACAGCATTCCAAGAAAAACACTTGCTACCCACAGTAAAATTTGGTGGAGGTTCCATTGTGCTGTGGGGCTGTGTGGCCAGTGCCGGAACTGGAAATCTGGTTAAAGTTGAGGGTCGCATGGATTCCACTCAATGTCAGCAGATATTTGAGGATAATATTGAGGAATCAGTCACGAAGTTTAAGTTACGCCGGGGCTGGATATTTCAACAAGACGACCCAAAACACTGCTCAAAATGTACTCGGGCATTTATGCAGAGGAACAAGTACAATGTTCTGGAATGGCCATCCCAGTCCCCAGACCTGAATATTATTGAACATCTCTGGGGTGATTTGAAGCGTGCTGTCCATGCTCGGCAACCATCAAACCTAACTGAACTGGAGATGTTTTGTAAGGAGGAATGGTCCAAAATACATTCATCCAGAATCCAGACACTTATTACAGGCTATAGGAAGCATCTAGAGGCTGTTATTTCTGCTAAAGGAGGCTCTACTAAATATTGATGTGATTTTTCTATTGGGGTGCCCAAATTTATGCACCTGTCTAATTTTGTTTTGATGCATATTGCGCATTTTCTGTTAATCCAATAAACCTCATTTCACTACTGAAATATTACTGTGTCCTTCAGTTATTTGATAGATCAAAATGAAATTGCTGATCCAAACACCCAAATATTTATAAATGACAATTGACTTGGTTAAATTGATGATAGGCAACTCCTATCCTCATATTGATTAGTGGTTCCAAATTAATAATAACTACTGCAGTAGGGAACAGACACAAAAGATACGCTCAGCATCTTTCCAAATAACTGTTCTGCTTTATTATGACGCAATTGAAGGTTTTTATACACATGGTTACGTAGGTATCTCATTAATATTACAATTGTACATTTATGGTAACAAGGGGAGTTACATAGGCAGGCTAATTCTAATCAGGACTCGAAAGAATGTAAACATTTACTGAAAACATTATTAGTGCTGTGTGCACAGTGAGGGCAGTGTGCAATACATACAAAATACAATACAATTATATACAGAACTTATAAATTTCCATTACAGTCTCCCCTCTTTTGATCAATATTTTGATTACTAACCATACCTGCTATAACCTTTAACCTGGAACCTCCACACGCTTAGGTGGAGGTAGTCCTGGCCAAAGAGGCAAAAAAACTTAATTGTGGAGAAAATAATAGCTGAGCAACTTTTTTCATTACCAAATGACTTTTCATTGTGAAAAACAAATGATTGATAAGACATATTTACAGAGTACTGGCTGTACACTCATGTGGCTAGAATGGCCTTCTAGCTGAATTGTGGGCATGCTGACTTATCAGCACATGTAAACACAGACAATTCTACATAAAATGGAAGACATACAAAAGACAAATATGACTTCAACATGGCTAAACTACTTTTCAAATATATATATCCCTTACAATTAAAGTAATTGAATCAAAAAGTACCCTAGACTGTGATCACAAGAGGGAAACAAATCAAACACAGAGATTTCTTTAATTAAGTCATTTTTGCTGTGTCTGGTGTGGATCCAGGTGACTTTTCCTTCAAGTTTTGCAAAAACTGTACATGAAATAGATGCTGTATTGAGTCTCCAAACATTTCCTTATATATAAATGTCTCTTAACAATCCAAAAGTCACCTGGCTTTAGTTTTAGATCCTTCCAAACTTTTAGGATCTGGAATTGGGGAGAAAACACATAAATGAGTTTGTCAAAAACCTTAAAAGATCAGCAACATTCTCTGTGAGATCCGAATGGAGGACTTCAGCTGCTGAGACAAAATATAAGCAAGTGAGTAACACACTCCCAAACCAAATCCTATAGGGAGAGAGTCCAACATCCCCCTTAGGGGCTTCATAAAATATAAGAAAACATTCAGGCAAAAGTTTTCTAGTTTCTTACTCTACTTTGTCCACTACATTGTAGACAGTAGGGGGTGTAAAAATAAAACCTCAAAACTTCTAGTAAGGACTCTCCTATAAAAAATGATTTCCTCTGTTACTCTCTGTACTTTCTGGCACTCTGTACTTACAAACTACTTCTGATAACACTTTTTACTGTGGCCTTTGCAGTAGCATTTGCCACTGGACATCCAAAAAACATGTCCATACAGACAAAATGCATACACTCGGATATATGTTTTTGTAATCTCTGGAAGGGATGTTCAGCTTTTGGTAACACCTTTGGTAACAGGTAAAACAAGAAGTGGTATGTTATAAAAACAACTGTGGAGAACCCTGGCTCTATCCCATGCTCATTTACTAAGGCAGCCATAACTTCTTGTGACTGATGACACGGTCCATGTGTCAAGCTGGAGGGAAAAGAGTGGCTGGCAGACATAAATGATCACCTTTTTCCAAAGTCCTGTTTCATAAGAAGTTGCCCCCTGTGGACCACTTGTTCTTCTCGTTCTGGGGTCCTTAAAGTTGAATTATTAATCCCAGCTATTCTGGGCCAGAACTAGGGTGGAATCTGTGAGTTGCACAGACCCATCAAGTGTCCGGGGCTGTAAATGCAGCATCCTTAGTCACCTGGTCTGCTTCCATGTGTGAGTTTTAAAGTTAATATGGCTACCTCAGCAAGAACCTGGAAGGCTGAAAACAGCCGATCAAATTAACTTGGCATGCTTTATTGGTTTACCTGCCGAAATAAAAACAAACTTCTGGCCCTTCAAATGGAACCAAAAGCTCTCGATATCTCCACTATCTATATAAATATACATTCTTTTTATAGCTCACAGGCTTTGCTAAAACATGGAGCTCTGCTTCTTGAGCTGGGTAAAAGGGATCCAATGACTTTGAATACAGAGTATCCTTCTGGGTGATAAACTGCATACTCAAATCTACAAAAAATTAAATATCTGGGTCTTCAGGGAGTGTGTCCCGCACTGGGCTCACAGCAGCTGATTCCTACACCAGCAATTTAACACACGTGTCTTCCTTTGTCTCCAGCCTCCTCCAATAGAGGCAATAAGGTGGCTGGATTCAAATGTACGCATTTTTCATTGTTAGATTTGTACATAAACAAACTTATATTTTAAACCTTTCATTAGACAAACATTTAGTTAGCTGTATATTTGCTGCACAGAATGTCGGACCCTTAAAAATTAAATGTTTGACCAAAACAATATCTAACTTTGTCTAATAGCACTTTTGCATAAAAGCTACAGCTCTGATATATCGGGGTGAACCCTTCATTACTGGGTCCAGCTTGCATAAATATATTACAATGGCTTGTTTTCCATCATGCTGTTTGTGTAAGAACTCCAGTTTCATGTTTCAAAAGACAACTTTTTCCTGGCAATATTATAATAAATGATAACAATACCCTGCGGTCATGCAGAGATGCCCATAAATCCAAAATATTCTTCTGCTTATACCACTGTACTTACAAGGAAAAGGGGCACATCATTTCACAATCCACACATTCTGCTTTGGATTTCAAAAATAAAAATAAATAAAAACAAAAGGACCAGCAATCTGTATGATGGACCCGAAAGCATCAAAAACTAAAAAACAACAGGCTGCATGTGGCATCTATCCTAACAGAGTGTGTGGACTTGATGTGATGGGTCTGTTATATTTAAATTTTATTTATTATTACTCTCACATCATGGACCGCACATCAAGTTATTATCAGACCTTAAGATTTCATTTTTGTAGAAAAACTTCTTATGTATTCCATCCATCTTGGCTTTGTTAAATATTATGGCAGCTGTATTCCAAATAACAACCTCATCTTAATCTTTTTTTCTCTCAATAAGGGCTTATTGTATAAATGTAAAATTACACAATTGTTATCTTAATCTAAACTGATCTTATTCATTACAAATTTCCCCATTAACATGAATTTCATTTCCAACCAAAGGTTGTCTAAACCAGTTTCAATATATCTATATTATTAATAAAATTGTTAAACTCATATTAGAAATGTATACTCATTATTACTTAATTTTACTTAATTTCCCTTTTTTAAATGCAGTGTTTCCACTATGAAAGGATATTCAATTTGTGTAATACACGGTTAAATGTAACCTTCATTTTACCATGTTTGGAAAACAGATTCAAAATAATTGTGATCACATTGTTTACCATTAGATTCATTAACCCAGCACATTTTGTTATAAATGTTTTGTCTAGAAAAAAATGGAATTGGCATGGTGTCCTTCCAGCTTATCACTGACCTCTCATCTCAGCCACATTTGTTCATGAGAGCACAAAGGAGGGGGTCACATCTGCATACATGACACACACAAGCAATAAAACTAAAGGTCCCAGCATTCGCACACACATACACCAATATCTCTCTAAAATCGCTTACTTTTTCCCATTTGTACACAACACTTGCATATCATTCTTTCACTTTCTTTTAACTCTTTAATATTTCTCTGCCTTAAATTCTGCATTCCTTATTTTGTTCAGATATCTTTTAATATTTAGCTCCTATGATCAGAC
Source organism: Aquarana catesbeiana (assembly GCF_042186555.1). NCBI lineage: Eukaryota > Metazoa > Chordata > Amphibia > Anura > Ranidae > Aquarana > Aquarana catesbeiana. Next base: position 685,590,800 of record NC_133325.1, on the reverse strand, counting down.
GGGCAGCCAGAGTGCTCATCCCATCTTCCCTCTCTGACAACATATAAAGTATTCTGTTTTACCTCTCATTTCTCTGTTTCTGATTTTTATTAGTTGTAGTGCCTGACCCCAAGTTCATCCCACAACTTAACATGAAAATGTCCCTTTCTGTCTAGTGTTAATGTCACCCTTGATCCATCCTGCTCACATAGATAGCTGTTTCTCTAGCTGTTTACTCTGCATGATTCTTAGTCCCTGTGGACCTTGGTAACCCAGTTACCCATTGTGGATCCCTGTCCACTTTTACCATTAATCTAGGGGCTCAGTACAGGCGGAACCGCACCTTCGGTTCATATATAGCGCTCCTCTTGCGCTGGGCATTTTTGAGGGTCTCTTACCCTTCATTCCCTTACTTAATTCAATGCCCATAATGACTGGCCAGTCTTCTCTTCTCTACATGTGCCTATACCCTCTTGCCTCTAAACTACTTTATCTAGCAGATTTACTACATATACCTGTGAACAGCACTATTCTTCCCTTTCTTATCTATAACACTCCAATGGACAATAGACAGGGACAACATAACATAACCACCAATCAATACAGTTCGATTAAGGGGAGTAAAATAGGTACCCTTTGTCCTGAAAATGCCTTACCGATCAAGGAAGTCTGATAACTCAAATGTAAGCAAAAGGCTTACCTCAGCCAGCTGATTATCAGAAATTCCCGGATCGTCTCAAGCTCCTCGTTTCGGATACTCAGGGTCACCTGGAATCCCCTCCTGGCTGGCTCGCCATGCTGACTCGGTTAAATTGATGATAGGCAACTCCTATCCTCATATTGATTAGTGGTTCCAAATTAATAACTACTGCAGTAGGGAACAGACACAAAATATACGCTCAGCATCTTTCCAAATTACTGTTCTTCTTTATTATGACGCAATTGAAGGTTTTTATACACATGATTACGTAGGTATCACATTAATATTACAATTGTACGTTTATGGTAACAAGGGGCGTTACATAGGCAGGCTAATTCTAATCAGGACTCGAAAGAATGTAAACATTTACTGAAAACATTATTAGTGCTGTGTGCACAGTGAGGGCAGAGTGCAATACATACAAAATACAATACAATTATGTACAGAACTTACAAATTTCCATTACACAATCATGGAAATTGTCAGGGGTTCCTAAACTTTTGCATACAACTGTATGTAAACCTAGGCTAAGTGTTTGCAGTTCAGTCTTTTTAACGAGAGAGTCATCCAATGTTACTATTTTGATGAAACTGTTATGATTTTGATCTCAATGATGATTGAATATAACAAACCTGCAGAAGTAAGTGGAACCATAATATAAATTATTAGCACACACAATGGAAAACCTTTTGAATTAAAAAGAGCACAGAATTGATTTGTATGTAGCACGCTGATGATTCTTTTATGTATGTGTCCCATAGAGTGTAACTATGAAAAGTGGCAGGAAACCAGCTTTATATCATTGATGCACAAAGAATATTACGCTGATGCAGTGAAATGTAAGTTGCTGTTTACTTCAAACACGTAAACTGGGATTATTCCAATTGAGTCACAGATTGTCTGATGACACAGCTCCAATTTCACACTTTGTTTCAGTTTTAGAAAGCTGTATTAGCCACTCTGCTTCTTATTAAAATGCTGACATATGAGTTTTACATAAGGGATTTTTAATGTTAAAGGGTGAACCCAATAGCAAACATTTAGAAAGCCTGTTTTATACTGGCCATCCATAACAACACTGAATGTTTTCTAACAGTCCAAACTTACTTTAAACTTTTTATATTATAGTAATGTTTTTAAAAATGCTAAACCATTAAATCCACATATAATTTATATGTAGTAATAATCACAAAATGTGGTATATGTTTGGTAATGTTAGTTTTTAAAAAAAAGTGTTTTACAGAGTATCGTTGGGGAAACCACTAGGTGGCAGTAAAGGATAATTTCACTCTATGCATGAATCAGGTATTAACCACTTGACCTCTGGAAGATTTACCCCCTCTTCCTGACCAGGCCATTTTTTGCGATATGGCACTGGGATACTTTAACTGATAATTGCACGATCATGCGCCGCTGTACCCAAATAACATTTGTGTCCTTTTTTTCCCCACAAATAGAGCTTTTTCTTTTGTTGGTATTTGATTACCTCTGTGGTTTTCATTTTTTGCGCTACAAACAAAAAAAGACCGACAATTCTGAAAAAAAAAAAAAAAACTATATTTTTTACTTTCTGCTATAAAACATATCCAATAAATAAATTTAAAAAATGTCTTCATCAATATAGGCCAATATGTATTCTGCTACATGTTTTTGGTAAAAAAAATCCCAATAAATGTAAATTCATTGGTTTGTGCAAAAGTTATAGCTTCTACATACTCTGGGTTATTTTTATTTTATTACTAGTAATGGCGGCGATCAGCGACTTATAGTGGGACTGCGATGTTGCGGTGGACAAGTTGGATACTGACACCTTTTGGGGACCAGTGACATTAATACTGTGATCAATGCTAAAAAAATATGCACAGTCACTGTACTAATGACACTGGCGAGGGGCTAACATCAGGGGTGATCAAAGGGTTAAATGTGTGCCTAGCCAGTGTTTCTCTAAACTGTGGGAGGTGCTTTTACTAGGGGAAGGCACAGATCCATGTCCCTGCTTTGCAGGAACACAGGACCAATGTCTTCCCTACTGACTAGGGTGACCAGACATCCCCGATTTCTGCGGACAACCTCCCCCTAGACCAAGACTGTCCCCAGCAGGCAGGGGCGGCCTTCTTTAGGGGGGCAGCTTCACTCTTCGCAGATGCCCTAGACAGGAGAGGATGAGATGTGCCTCCAGCTGCCCTGGATCCAGACCAACACCGAGCTCCTAGAACCCGGACTGGAGGAGTTGCTGGAGCTGTCGCTATGCGCCCTCCCGGCCAAAGGAGCTGGTGCACCCAGCTGGCACCTTCTACCCCTGGGGCTGCTGTCAGCAGGAGTAGGATGAGATTGAGCCAGCACACTGAAGTCCCGTGGAGAGCGTATACCTCCACCAGGACTGCTGCTTTTCCCAGTGCCCGAGGCAAGGCAGACCGTTCCCGTGCTACCCTCTGCAGCCACCAATATGCGTGTGCACCCTGTGCAAACTAGAATTGTCCAAGGTATTTTTCAATGTCTGGTGCCGATCACTGGCTTGCTGCTCATTGCCGTCATTTGTAAATACAGAAGCGCGGCTTCTGTTTACAAGTGACAGCGCTCCTCTGCTGCCAGCTCCAACAACCCTCCCTGCCTTACATATCCCTATGGCAGCAGAGGGAGGAGGAGGAAGTACACAGCCGCTCTAATCCTATGGTGGAAGCTCAAGAAGCCGGCAACCTGCAGCTCCCCTTCTCACAGTTTCAGAATGGCAAAGAAAGGATTTGGTAAGCTGGATGGAATTGTGAGGGGGGGGTCTGTATTGAAATTGGGGGGAGGCTGGGGAGAATTTGTATGCAATATATAAACTTTTGAGCCCTGCACTTTATGCGCTGTGCACTCCTGAGCCCTGCACTTTATGCGCAGCATACTCCTCAACCCTGCACTGTATGCACAGCTCACTCCTTAACCCTACACTTTATGAGCAGCACACTCCTCAACCCTGCACTGTATGCACAGCGCAATCCTGAGCCCTGCATTCTATGTACAGCACACTCCTTAACCCTGCACTGTATGTGCAGCACACTCCTCAACCCTGCACTGTATGCGCAGCACACTCCTCAACCCTGCACTTTATGTGCAGCACAATCCTCAACCCTGCACTTTATGTGCTGTGCACTCCTGAGACCTGCACTGTATGCTCAGTGAACTCCTCAACCCTGCACTATATGCACAGCACACTCCTTAACCCTGCACTGTATGTGCAGCGTATTCCTCAACCCTGTGCTGTATGCACAGCACACTCCTGAGCCCTGCACTCTATGCGCAGTACACTCCTTAACATTGCACTTTATAAGTAGCACATTCCTCAACCCTGCACTGTATGCAAAGCACACTCCTAAACCATGCAATGTATGCACAGCACAATCCTCAACCCTGCACATTATGCACAGCACACTCCTCAACCCTGCACTATATGCACAGCACACTCCTTAACCCTGCACTGTATGTGCAGCGTACTCCTCAACCCTGTGCTGTATGCACAGCACACTCCTGAGCCCTGCACTCTATACGCAGCACACTCCTTAACTCTGCACTTTATACGTAGCACATTCCTCAACCCTGCACTGTATGCGAAGCACACTCCTAAACTCTGCAATGTATGTGCAGCACACTCCTCAACCCTGCACTGTATGTGCAGCACACTCCTCAGCCCTGCACTGTATGCACAGTGTACTCCTCAACCCTGCACTGTATGCGCAGCGCACTCCTCAACCCTGCACTTTATGCTCAGCACACACCTCAGCCCTGCACTTTATGTGCGGCACACACCTTAACCCTGCACTGTATGTGCAGCATACTCCTTAACCCTGCGCTGTATGCACAGCACACTCCTGAGCCCTGCACTGTATGCACAGCACACTCCTCAACCTCCTGCCTGAAGCTTGCAGGGTGGGCTGTAATGGGATCTTCAGACCTCCATCACTCCATAGAGAGTTATATGTGCACTTAAAGTGGAGGTCCGCCCACCCCTGCAAAAATGAAAAGCCAGCAGCTACAAATACTGCAGCTGCTGACTTTTAATAATAGGACACGTACCTGTCCTGGAGTCCAGCGATGTCAGCACCGCAGCTGATGTTTCCATCAGATGTCAGGTGCTGCCGCCGCCATTGCTGGTAAGGGTACCCGGTAGTGAAGCATTACGGCTTCACATCGGGTCCCTACTGCGAATGCGCAATGCACAGCTGCGTTCTCCTACTGGCCCAACGGCAGAGGGAAGAGGAGGGAGCCGAGCTGCTGATGTAATGCGCCGACAGGTATCTGCCCCCCCCTCGAAAGGTGCCAAATGTGGCACCAAAGGGGGAGGAGACAAATAAGCGGAAGTTCCACTTTTGGGTGGAACTCTGCTTTAAAGGGGTTGCGTCTGCCTGGTATGTGCTGGGGTTAATGTAACACCATCCTTGCTGGCCATTTTTTCTGTGACTGGCTCAGTTAGCCACATAGCCATAGCCTATAATTTGAGGAAAATATGCTTTTAAAATAGTTTACCATTTGCCAATAAAATATGTCCCTAGATTTCATTTTAAAAATCTGGTCACCTTACTACTGACAGAACAGTGATCTGCCTTGTTTACATAGGCAGAGCGCTGTTCTGCCTGTGTACTGAACAATTGGCGGGTGCCAGCGGACATCAATGACCCACCAGCGGGTTATGTATATATACGGGATCCGGTGCACAGGTGTCGCCCTGTAGCAGTAAAACTACTATGGGGCGAACCTGAAGAGGTTAAACCTAAAACCATAATTGTATTATATTGTAGCTTACCAAACATTAGATTGTGGTTGCAATTGTTTTCTTTTTTCCCCAGTAACACGCTTATTGTATTAGAGCTTTCCCACTTTGGATGAAGGAGCACAGGGGGCACCTCTGGATAGAAGCATTGTCAGTCTGAGAGAAGGGCAGTGTTAGGTGGACTAGCAGATTTAGATACAATAACAAACTGAAGCCAAACTCCAGTTCACACTTTATAAGCAGTTACAGCAACAGGATTTTTTTTGGGGGGGGGGATGACAAAGATTTTACGTAAATAAAACCTGATCACTGTAAGCACTCCTGTCAGTGGTAAATGTTTTGTCGTATCCCTCTAACTCAGTGTTTCTCAACCCTCTAGAGCCGTGACCCCTTGATAACATTTCCCAAGTTGTGGGGACCCCCAACAGTAAAATTATTTTCATAGCATGGGTTGCCAGCACCCAAGGCAAGACAAGTAATTTGGGCCCCTAACCCACGGACATTTAGCGCTCCCTGAGTCCCTTCCACTCGTACAATATTAAAACCCTTTATGGTACATTTTAGGATGTATCACTCTTTCTCTTTATTCTCCCTTCGTTCCCTTTTATCTCTCTCTCTATCCTAATTTCTTGGGTTTTTTTCCCCATCCCTCTCTCTAGCTGTCTTTCTTGTCTTCTCTTATTCTTCCTCTCCCTTTTTCTTTGTTCCTCCCCCTCTTTTCCTCTCCCTTACATGTATTCTCTATTTTTATTCCTTCTCTTACTACTTGGTGGGCGGGTGGGGGGAATGGCATGAGTGGCACTGCTGGGGGCAGGGCTGGACTGGGACAAAAATTTGGGCCTGGACTTCACCCAGACTGGCCCACTTTGACAGGTCTCTCCCATGCCGGCTTGCCACCCAAGCCCCCCCCCCCCACTAGCTATTAGCTGTTTTACATTATTTCTCTTATAGGCAGTATCAGTGGAGAAGCTAGACATTATTTCACCTGGGGCAAAGAATCAGTTTGGCGCCCCCCCCCCCAATGGAACAAGATTAGGCAGGAAAGTGAGGCCGCCCTCCTTCCAGATCGTATGATGAGCTTCTAAGTGTTGACTCCTGAGCATCATGTCTGTATTCAGGCGCGCTGCATAACTAGCCAGGGAGAGGAGGTGAGCACTGCGGGGGGGGGGGGACAGAGGACTGGAGGGAGGCAGCGGTCCACGGTCACTGAAATCGGCCCACTGAGCCATCGGCCCACCGGGAAACTCCCTGTAGTCCCAATGGCCAGTACATGCCTGGCTGGGGGGAGTTCTGATCAGCCAACTTAAGTGCTCTTGAGCAAGGTCCTCTGAGAACTGTAGTAGGGACTTTTAATGGCAACTATAATCACAGGTAGTGTTACTCACTGTGTCTTCGAGTTTGTGGTGTCTCATAGCAGTGCAGTGACACCTATGTCAAAATCAGGACATAGGGTCTCCTCCAGCCCCTCCCACTTCACATTCCTCACCAGTCAGCTGACTGCTAGACTCTGCCCCCCAGCCATGCCATGAACTGAATGGGCGGCTACGAAGAGGCTGAGTGGATGGCCACAGGCTCCAGGATCAGCCCAACTGGGCAGTCACAGGCTCCAGGGACAGCCTTGCTGGGCGACCGCAAAAAGGCTGGGAGAGTGGTGCGGGCTGCAGGAACAGCCCAGGATTCAGTGACCCCTGGCAAATCAACATTTGACCCCCGAGGGGGTCCCGACCCCCAGGTTGAGAACCACTGCTCTAACAGCTACATCTGACAGAGCATTTCTCTTGAAAAACAACAGGTTTACTGGACAGATCACCAGGAGAAAAAAGTGAAAGAAAGCCTAACAGAGAAACTAATGCAACTATCACATCTAAGAATTGATAAGCTGCAATTTAATAAATGCTTGTGTTTAATATTGCTTTAAAGCATCTAAACCCGAGAACAAAAATGTAATAAACTGTAGCTTTCATCTTTAGATGTGATGGCTTTTACTTTTTTCCCCTTTATTTTGACTGGATTATTTTGCCAGTAACATACCTGTTTTAGGATGATAACACTATTTATGCCGGTATGGAGGAACAGCATGGTCAGCCAGGGTCGGTGCATGACTGTGCTGAAGCAAGATTATAAAGCAGCAAGTATGATGCTGATTAAGCGACGGGGATAGCCAGGGTGATTAGTGGTGGCACACTGTCCACCATTATGAGGGGCACACATTGTCCACCAATGTAAGGGAAGCACACTGACCACCAATCTAAGAGGAACACACTGACCACCAATGTAAGGTGGCACACTGACCACCATTGTAAGGGGAACACACTGTTCACCAACATTAGGGGAGCACACTTACCACCAATGTAGGAGGAACACACTAACCACCAATGTAAGGTGGCACACTGACCTCCATTGTAAGGGGAGCACACTGTTCACCAATGTAAGGGCAACACACTAACTGTCAATGAGGTCAATTCACTAGGAGTTAAATAACGGCAAATAAATTGCGGTAAAATACTGCATGCAGTAAATCAGTTGTGAAATGTCAATTCACTAAGAATTTAGATTTAAATACGGAATGCGGTATTTGTTCGATTTAGCTTTAATTACCGCATTATTTGATGCTTTAATTTACCGCATTGAGCTGGTTGCTAAGGATTTTTGACAAATAACTGGTTGCTGAGAAGTGGGTGTCTAACAACCGACGACTCATCAGCTGTCAGCGGGTTACTGAGTTAAGAAAACAAAGCCGACAATTAAAAATGTTAAAAAAAAAAACAGTGTGGGGGTCCTCCCCAATGCAATCCAAGCCCTTCGGGTCTGATATGGAATTTAAGGGGAACCCCACGCCAATATTTTTTTTTTAAATGTCATGGGGTCCCCCCAAAGGCCTCATCCCTACGGCCGGTGGTTGTAGGGGTCTCTCATTCATCCCCTTTGTGAATGAGTATTAGGTAAAAAAAAAAAAATTGTGTCCCCCAATGTAAATCCACCGTCAATCATGCCTCCCACTGGACCCTTATATAGGTAAGGGGCGGGCCACCTTGTTACGTCACCTGGTAGTTCCTGATTTCTTTTGACATCACGGACCGTTGAATGCTGGGTTGGTGACGTCACAAGGAGTGGGACCACCAGGTGACGTAGCCAGGTGGCCCTGCCCCTTACCTATATAAGAAATGTCAGACGGCGGAGCCTGCAGTAGGCAGTCAGCCTTCATCAACGGCGGGAGCATTTTTTTTTTGGGGGGGGGGTCTGGCAGGCGGCATAATTGATGGTGGATTTACATTGGGGGACACTTTTTTTTTCTTTTTAATAAAGGAATTGTTGGCCTACAAAAAATCTCTCACCCTCCACTTCATCAACGCTGCTAAACAATACATACCTGTACATTAGAGAAATACTAACCCCCCAGCACTTCTGAATGGCTCCGCCGCATAGAGAAAATAGCGGAAATGGAAGCCATAATTCACCAAACTAAAGGGACCCCAACGAAATAGCAAACAACCTGGGCCTGCTGGTTACACTTTAAGGAATTCCCAGATTTCCGCAATCTTAATTAACCCATAATCGATTGACATGGGGAGACCCACAAGACTCTGCCTACATACTGAACACAAATACGTGCAGACACCCCGCCTCCTCCTCACCCTCCCCTGAACAATAATTAAAGCCTCCCAGGTGAACCTAATACTTTCCAAGTCTTCTGACCGGTTGCCATAATATACTAGGTCGCCTGGGGATCATCCCTGGCTATCCACACCCCATATGAGAAATTGGTTACGAACTGAACCCCAAAGACATGGAGTGACTCATCTAAATCTCTTAGTAAACCAATGCTGATGGGAAAACAAATACCAACAATCATTGCCCCCACCCACTCACAGTAAGTTCCCAATAGGGGTGTTTGGGTGGCATATATGGTTTACCTGCATTTCCCATATAAAGTCCTCCGAATACACCACCCCCATTCCTCAACAATTTAGACACCTGTGGAGCCATATGTACACACTTTATGAAGAGCTGTTTACAGTCTATCTTACATTGCAATGTTAATGTTTTGGTGCCTTTCATGTTTTACCATGTATACAACATATAACTGCTTCATTGTTTTGTTTCTATGAACCTGAAAACTTTAATAAAAACATTGAAACAAAAAATATAAAGGAATTGTCAAAAACAGTGTGTTTGTTTTTATTAATTTGTGACAATTTTTTGGTGAATGAGTAGGGGTATTATGTACCCGATACTCATTCACATGGGGTGGGCAGGATCTGGGGGCCCCCTTCTTAAAGGGGGCTTCAAGATTCCAATTAACCCCCTGCCTGCAGCCCCCACAACCACCAGCCATGGTTGTGGGGATAAGGCCCACACAACCCTATGGGGACACCACTGTTGTTTCTGTGTACCAACTAGAAGTGATTTTTTTTTTTCCCTCTAGCGGTGACACAACCCTATAGAGACACCACTGTTGTCTATATGCATCACCCGGAAGTGACTTTTTTTTTGCCACTTCTGTTTTTCCCAGATCTGTGATGGAGACTATTGAGGCTAGCCGCGGATAGTCTGTACACACAGACCAGCATGCCAGTGTGCGGGCAGGTGCCCAGGCACGGGGTCCAGCTGATGTTGCCCATTCCTCTCCCCCGTCTTTTCTGGGCACCTGTATCTTTACCCCCAGAGTGGGCACCCCACCCGAAACTGGTATCCACACACTTCCAACTCGCGGGTGGACGCTGTCTGTGCTTCGGTGAGCGCTGGATGCTTTTTAGTGTCCATACAGGAGTATGGCTCTTTAGGTTAGATGATGATGACATTTTGATTAAGGGTAAGGTCTGCTCTATTTTTTCTTATAACAGTATCAATATTTCATATTACTTAATTATTTCTTTATATAGTTTGTTATGTTGTATGTGTGAATGGTTTGGATTTATTGTTGTTTTTTTTTGCTTCAGTCCCCTTATCCCCCCCCCCTTTGGGTGGGGTTTGTTGGGTAGGGTTTCTCATTGTGTCTCTATTTAAGCACTGGTTCATTGTTGCACTGGTCAGTTCAGCTCTGAGGAAGGGGCTGTGTGTCAGCTTGGCTATACAGTGGGATAAAATTGGAGCATACATATCTTACACTATATGACATCCTGTGGTCTATGTGTTTTTGCCAGGTGCACTTTTGTAAGTATCCAATTTTTATTCATTTTATTTTCTCAAATACATTTTTTGCGGTAATGCACTAGGTGCTTGCGACTTCCTGTCTCCTTATTTTTGTAATTAATTTATGTTGTACATACTTCTGACTCCCAAACGCTATAAGCTACATAATGCTGGCCTCTTCACTCTATAGGTTATGTTGTATGTTGCAAAATAAAGGGGACAAACAGACTGCTAAGCTGCTGGTGGTTAATTGCTGTGCAATGTTCGGAGACAATTATTGTGCTGTGCTGGGATTTAATTATTGTGTATTGTTGGGATATGTCAGGTACTCACCAAGGCCGGAATGCTGAGAGCGGCTCCCCTAGCAACTAGGTGCGAGATACCCCTGAAGGTGGTACAGAGGGTATCAGGCACGGAGAGGCACGGGTTGCCAGCAGGTGTGCAGGTCACCAAGGTGTCACTTAGACGCGTAGAACCCGTGTAGCATGGACTGGTTGCTAAGCTGGAGAGAAGGCTGGCAGGGACTCCAACACTTGACCTGGAATCAGGAACAGAGCTGAGGAGAAGCACAGGGTTAAGCAAGACAAGTCCTTTAGCAGGCCGAGGGACAAGCACCGGGTAAACGTAGTAGCAAGCACAGCAAGGCAAGTCCTTTAAGCAAGCCGAGGGTCAAACACCAGGTAATCATAGTACAGGTTTAAGCAAGACAAGTCCGTTTAGCAGGCCGAGTGTCAAACACTGGAGAGGATCAGTAGAAGAGTCGTTAATCAAGCCGGGGGTCAAACACTGGAGAGAAGATAAGCAGAGAAGTCCTTAATCAAGCCGAGGGTCAAACACTGGAGAGAGGATAAGCAGAGTAGTCAAACGGTCCGGGTCACAATAGGCAGGAACAGGTATGCAGAGGATAAACGGGAACACTGGAAGCTGAGAAGACAAACCAGCAATGAGCACAAGGCATAGCTGCCTTTATATAGGCCCGCCAAGGGGACGTCCTGCTGTACGTGCATGCGTTCGTGTGCCCACGTGTGCTAACCCGTTCGGGTCACGCGCTCGTACCCGCCGATCGTGTGCCCGTACGTGCTGATGTGTAGCTCTACCGCGCAGGCGCACCGGGACGCGCCGATACTGACAGGCTCTGACTGTGTTAACCCTCTGACAGTGCCCCCTCCCAAGGGGCAGCCTCCGGATGCCCATTCTGGGCAAGATTCCTGGTTGTCTTCTGTGAAAATTACGTATTAAACGAGGGGCGTGTAAGTTGCTGGATGGTTCCCAGGAGTTATCTTCTGGAGGGTATCCTTTCCATTTAACAAGATATTGGATCTGTCCCCCCCTTTTTCTACAGTCCATTATTGCCTCCACTTCATACTCTATTTCACCTTCAATTTCAATTGTAGGAGGTGGTGGTTCCATTCTTCCAGAAAAAGGGCTAGGGACCACTGTCTTCAATAAAGATGCATGGAATACCGGATGTATCTTATATGTGACCGGAAGGGCTAATTCAAAAGCCACGGGGTTCACCACTTTCTTAATTTCAAAAGGGCCAATAAACCTTGGACCTAGTTTGCGGGATGGACAGGGCAGTCTAAGATTAATAGCAGATAGCCATACCTTGTCCCCAATCTTAAAACTTGGGTTTGGTCTTCTCCCTCTGTTATAGTACTTCTCGTAACTGTCTTGGGCCTTTTTCATGGTTTCCTGGATCTGTAAAAAATTGGTTTGGATAAAGTTAATCCGGTCTTGTACTGAAGGGGTTGACACTTCAGGGAAAGAATCTGGCAGGAAGGAGGGATGGAAGCCGTAATTAGCCCAAAAAGGTGTTTGGTTGATGGCGGAATGAGTGGAATTGTTGTAAGCAAATTCCGCACACGGAAGGAGGGTGGACCAGTTATCTTGGGAACCAGAGCAGAAGCAACGGAGATATTGTTCCAGAGTTTGATTTGTTCTTTCTGTTTGACCGTTGCTTTGCGGGTGGTATGCTGAGGAGAGAGAGGTCTTTATTTCAAGGGATCTGCAGAGGTCCTTCCAAAATTTTGAGGTAAATTGGATACCTCTGTCTAATACGATGTTGTGGGGAACACCATGAAGCCTCACGATTTCTTTGATAAAAATGTTTGCTGTAGCCAGAGCAGAAGGGGTGCCCATCATGGGCAGGAAGTGTGCCATCTTAGAGAGGCGGTCAACCACTACTAAGATGGTAGTAAATTTTTCAGAGGGGGGAAGTTCTACAATGAAGTCCATAGAGACCTCCTTCCATGGACGTTCAGGGACAGGCAAAGGTCTCAGGAGCCCCCAAGCCTTAGTGTTCGACCCTTTGTTACGTTGACACGTAATACAGGATTGGACATAGTTTTTACAGTCCTGACTCCAACCCGGCCACCAGTAGGAGCGATGAACTAATTCTGAGGTTTTCCGGATTCCAAAGTGCCCTGCCAACTTATGGTCATGGATGTTCTGTAATACTTGCAGTCTCACTGGAGAAGGAACAAATATTTTATTTTGGGCCCACAGTAAGCCATCCCTTTTCCTTAATGAGGGTACTTCAGGTTCTGTGCATTGACTGGATGCCTCTTTAATGGCAGTTTTGAGATCAGGCTGGATAAGAAGGAAGTTATGTGGGGATAAGTCCCAGGCTCAGTTGCCTCATTGACTTCTGGAAACATTCGGGAGAGTGCATCCGCTTTTCCGTTCTTGGAACCCAGTCGGTAGGAGATGTGAAAATTAAATCTGGAGAAAAATAATGCCCATCGGGCTTGTCGAGGTCGGAGTCGCTTGGCCGTTCGGAGATATTCCAGATTCCGATGATCAGTAAAGATCATTATGGGTTGGGACACACCCTCCAGCAAGTACCTCCACTCCTCCAGAGCAAATTTTATAGCCAGTAGTTCTCGGTCACCGACGTCATAGTTCCTTTCAGGTGGGCTTAATTTGTGAGAAGCAAAGGCAACTGGATGAAGAAGGGCCTTCGGACCGCTCCGTTGGGACAGGATTGCACCTGTCGCTGATTCGGAGGCATCTACTTCCAGTACATATGATAAGGCTGGATCAGGGTGTTGTAGAATAGGAGCCGATGTAAAAAGATCTTTCAATTTATTAAAGGCTTCTTGGGCTTCTTGGGGCCATTGAAACTTGGCTTGCTGGCGGGTGAGTCGAGTAATGGGAGAAATGATTGAAGAGAATCCTCTAATGAACCTGCGGTAAAAATTGGCAAAGCCAACAAACCGCTGGGTTCCCTTTTTATCTGAAGGAGCTGGCCACTCCTGGATGGTTCTAACCTTTTGGGGGTCCATTGCAACCCCTCTTGTGGAGATGATGAACCCAAGGAACTGGATGGTGGTCTTTTCAAATTCACATTTCTCCCCTTTTAAGAATAAGCCATGCTTCCTGAGAACCGAGAGTACCTTCTTTACATGGGTGCGATGTACTTCTAGTGAGGTGGAGAAAATCAAAATATCATCAAGATATACAATCACAAAGTTATCTAGGTACTCACGGAAAATGTCGTTGACTAGGTGTTGGAACGTGGCAGGGGCGTTGCAGAGTCCAAAAGGCATCACAAGATATTCAAAGTGCCCAAACCTGGATCTAAAGGCTGTTTTCCACTCATCCCCGGCACGTATCCGAACGAGATTGTATGCTCCTCGTAGGTCTAGTTTGGTAAACACTTGGGCAGTTCTGAAGCGCTGGAATAGTTCAGAGATGAGAGGCAACGGGTATCTATTCTTCACAGTGATCTTATTAAGTTCTCTATAGTCTACACAGGGCCTCAAAGATCCATCCTTTTTTTCGACAAAAAAGATACCCGCCCCAGCTGGAGAAGAGGAAGGGCGGATGAACTTTTTCTCCAGGTTTTCGTCAATATAGGAACAAAGCGCTTCCAACTCAGTCTCAGATAGTGGAAATATGCGACCAAAAGGAATCTCGGATCCAGGTAAAAGGTCAATGGGACAATCATAGGAGCGATGAGGTGGTAAGCTGTCGGCCTTTCTTTTATCAAAAATGTCCAGAAATTCATGGTATACTGCAGGGACATGCTGAAGATTATCAGGTATTGACTGAAGGGCCAAGCAGGAGGCCGGTGTGCTGGTGGTAGGCACGAAACAATGTTGAGAGCAGTACATAGATGAGAAGAGGATTTCTTTCTTGGACCAACTGATTTGAGGGTCATGAGCTTGTAACCAGGGGAAACCCAGGATAACAGGAAACATAGGTGAGCTGATGATGTTAAAGCAAAGGAATTCTTGGTGGCCAGAGTCTGTGGAGGTGAGAATAGGTTTGGTTTCTTGAGTAACAAGTCCCGAACATGGTAGGGATCCGTCGGCTAGATGTATCTGCAGAGGTTGCTTCTTATCTTGGAGGGGAATATGCAGGGTGTGAGCCAGAGATGCATCCAGGAAACAACTGCATGCTCCGGAGTCAATGATGGCCAGCAGCCAAGCCTCCTCTTCCGCCACCTGTAATGAGACCGGAAGGACAAAGTGAGATTGGGTAGAGCCGGTAACTTGAAAGTTTGCAGTGTACTGTCGCTGGCACTCACTGGGTCTCACGGGGCAGTTGCGTAAGAAATGACTGGCTTCCCCACAATAAAGGCAAAGGTTGGCTTGGCGCCGGCGGAGTCTTTCATCAGGGGTGAGTGGAGAACGTACCAATCCCAACTGCATAGGTTCGTGGTCCGAGGAAGAGGAAGGTACGGCAGAAGGTGCTGGAATAGGAGGAATGCGAGGTAACATCCAGGTTGGTCGTGAGGACTGGAAGCGTTCAGAGCGGCGTTCACGCAGGCGTCTGTCAAGCTTAATTGCTAGTTGTATTAATTCTTCCAGGGAGGAAGGAGTATCCATCCGAGCCAATTCATCTTTTAAGTTTTCCGATAGACCTTGGCAATACTGGTATTTTAGAGCAGCCTCATTCCAGTTGGTGTCCCCAGACCATTTCCGGAATTCAACGGTGTAGTCTTCCACTGGTCTCTTTCCCTGGGTCAGGGTGTGTAAGATGGACTCAGCTGTGGCAGTGCGTTGTGGGTCGTCATACAGCTGTGCCATAGCGTTGAAAAAAGTTTCTACCGTATCCAACAGGGAGCTTTTCTGTTCTAAAAGGTTATGAGCCTAGGCTTGAGGTTCTTCTGACAAAAGCGAAATGACAAACCCCACTTTTACAGCTTCAGAATGGAAAGTCCTGGGTTGAAGGGCCAAGTAAAGCTGACAAGCGTTTTTGAAGGCTCTGAATTTCTTTCGAATTCCAGAAAACCGTTCTGGAATGGGAACCCTGGGTTCAGGGATGGTCATCATGACTGGGTTGACTTGGCTTTGGGAAGAAGAAATCCCACTGGATGAAGCTGAAGGTGCTTCCGGGGGAGCTGAGGAAGTTGTTAGGTGTTGAAGGCGACCCTCAATTTGGAAATATCCATCCTGCAGTCTCTGGACAGCCTGTGTAAGGGCTGTAACCTGCTGGCAGAGGGCCTCGAGGGGAGAGCCGGCTCTGTCGGCCTCTGACATGGCTGGTTTGTACTGTCAGGTACTCACCAAGGCCAGAATGCTGAGAGCGGCTCCCCTAGCAACTAGGTGCGAGATACCCCTGAAGGTGGTACAGAGGGTATCAGGCACGGAGAGGCACGGGTTGCCAGCAGGTGTGCAGGTCACCAAGGTGTCACTTAGACGCGTAGAACCCGGTAACACCAGGTAATCGTAGTACAGGTTTAAGCAAGACAAGTCCGTTTAGCAGGCCGAGGGTCAAACACTGGAGAGAGGATCAGTAGAAGAGTTGTTAATCAAGCCGAGGGTCAAACACTGGAGAGAGGATAAGCAGAGTAGTCAAATGGTCCAGGTCACAATAGGCAGGAACAGGTATGCAGAGGATAAACGGGAACACTGGAAGCTGAGAAGACAAACCAGCAATGAGCACAAGGCATAGCTGCCTTTTATATAGGCCCGCCAAGGGGACGTCCCACTGTACGTGCATGCGTTCGTGTGCCCACATGTGCTAACCCGTTCGGGTCACGCGCTCGTACCCGCTGATCGTGTGCCCATACCTGCTGATGTGTAGCTCTACCGCGCAGGCGCACCGGGACGCGCCGATACTGACAGGCTCTGACTGTGTTAACCCTCTGACAGGATATTATTGTGTAGCACTGACACTTGGTGGTGGTTATTATTGTTGGGAAAGGTGGTACACTACAAGCCTTACACAGTGAAAACAACATCCACTTTTTGACCATTCACTTTCTTATTTTTTTACCACACCACCTTTTTTGACTGCACCCACAGCTGCTCCTGTTGTCACCACAACATCTTCATGCCATAGAAGGGAGGTATTTTTTAGTTTACAGGGTTAACTGGAAACAATGTAACTGATAAAGAGTGCAGCACAGGCAGAGAGTAGAGGAAGTTATCAGCCCACATAATTTCTGACAAGATCAAGTTTTTTTTGTAACAGAAACAAAACAATTTTAGTAGTATATTTACCACAACTTAAAGTAATATTAAACCTTCGTTTTTTTTGTTTTTAAACTAAAATAACAAACATGTCATACTTACCTGCTCTGTGCAATGGCTTTGCACAGAGCAGCCCCGATGCTCTTCATCTGGGGTCCCCCATCAGTGCTCCAGGCCCCTCCTCTTTTGCGAGTGCCCCAGCGGAAAGCCACGTTTCCTGTGCGTGAGCCACCCAGTTTGCGTCTATTGACACAGCCCGGGCAACTCGGCCCCACTCCCCGCTCTCTCGTCACAGCATATGATTGACAGCAGCGGGAGCCAATAGCTGCCAATGCTATCAATCTGCCCAATGAGAAGGGAAACAGCTGCGAAAGGCGCTGCTCTTCTTCACAATGCTGGATTGGTATGGGGGGGGGCAGCCACAACACAGAAGGCTTTCTGTCTTAATGCATAGACTGAAAAAAACTTGCGGCTTTAGAACAACATTAAGGGAACAAATATTAGAAGGTCATTGTTAGGGTTTAAATACATTTAGAAGGGAATATTCTTTGACCACACTGGCCAAAATACAAAGTTTGCTTCCCTGGAGGTGTCAGCAGCCTTAAAGCGGAGCTCCATCCAAAAGGGGAAGCTCCTCTTATATACCTCCGCTGCCACATTTGGCACCTTTCGGGCGGGTACCTGGTTTTGACAGTTCAGCCCCCCCGGCTCCTTCCCCGCCACTGGGCTATTCACAAAGCGCAAAGCGTTTCATGCATGCACAGTAGTGAACCAGCTGTGAATCGTGCATCAATTACCTTCCTCCTCAGTCTTCATTTCAAACACCTCTTCCTAAGCCATCCTGCAGTCTAATGGATCAAAGTCACAGTTTCCTTCATGAGCAAAGCTGATTTCCTGCCCTGGGGACCAGACATTTTTTGTTCGTTATCTCCTTGGACACTGGTCCCCTCACTGCCCCCTCTGGAGCCTTAAGCCTCGTACACACGATACGATTGTTGGCAGGGGATTGTCTGTTGACAGGCTGTTGTCCTAAAATCTTAGTTAGTACGCTCCTTTTGACAATTGTCCAATTTTCCGCAACAAATGTTAGATGACAGGCTAGTAAATTTTCGGCAGACAACGGTTTGATGTCAGATTTTCGTTAGTACACAAATCCATCACTCAAGTTGAAAGTACAAAAACGCATGCTCGGAATCAATGCTCACCAAACAAGAAATTAGCAGAAGGGGCCCAAAGGGTGGCGCTCAAGAGCTGAAATTTCTTGTAGTACGTCATACGTTCGTGTTTGTGGCACGATAATTGTGTACTGTTAGTATGCAAGACAAGATCCTGGCAAAAGCCCTTTTGACAAAAATCAGACGCTCAGTTGGGCAACAATCGTACCACGTTTATGAGGCTTAAGAGAGAGGCTGCTAGAAATGTCACTTCCACCAATAGAAGGTATCAACATCATGCAGTTGGAGTGGAGGCTAAAAACCTGGCGTTGCAGTAGAAAAAGGGTTTGTTTGGAACTTTAAATGAGGCACACGAATCTATGTGCCTCCATCCCTAATCATATGAAGAAGAAAGGGTTGGGACTTTAAATGAGGTGCGTCACCACCAATGGATAGTAAGTATCACATATCAACCCAATGAAGACTCATGCATACAAAAGAAAAAGATAATATTAATAAAAACAAGTGTTTTTTTTATCAAGTAGCTTTATTGGCGAGTTGTAAAATGTTAAGGTACATCATGGTTACAGCAATACATATAGTATAATATTTACATGATAGTAAGATAGAACCATACCCCACTATCGTGGGAATGTGGGATATATGAAGCGGATAGCGTGAGGGGTCACAGTTACAATGTATGTACATATTGGAGCGTTGAGCACTATAGAATGCAGTCCTTTCGTTAAAGTCATGCGTTTTTGATTTGTGATGTAACTATGTTTGTCCAATATGTACATACATTGTAACTGTGACCCCTCATGATATCAGCTTTATATATCCCACATCCCCATGATAGTGGGATATGGTTCTATCTTACTATCATGTAACTATTATACTATATGTATTGCTGTAACCATGATGTACATTAACATTTTACTACTCGCTAATAAGGCCATTTAATAAAAACACTTGTTTTTATTTATACTACCTTTTTCTTTTGTATGCATGAGTCTTCATTGGATTCATATGTGATACTTACTATCCATTGGTGGTGACGCACTTCATGTAAAGTCCCAACCCTTTCTTCTTCAAAACCTGAAGCTGGGCTTTAAGTCAGCCTGTATTGTTAAGTTCTGTATTACTTTATACATGTCACTGTGAACTGCTGCATCTTGTATACAAAAAATAAAGCATGCATTTTGGAAATCGTGCAGCCTGGTGATCATTCCTCACAAATCTTATGTTTTGTTATATTTTTTTTTCCAGCATTGCAAGCAAGGGTAAGAATACAGATAGGATACAGAAATGAATAGGGAACTGTTTTTTCAAGCACAGTACAAAGCATCTGAATTTCGATTAAGACACTTTTCACTAAACTCAGCAAAACAGCTGGGCAGAGATATATAAGACGCGTATCAGAAATCCGCTGATATCATACTGTGAACCCTATCACCACTGGTGGGTGCTCAGACCAAGTTCATTACTGAAGGGTTTTGGGCTACTATGTAAAACTCCATCTGCCCAAATACAGATTGGAGGTTTTGTACGTGAGATGGTGCAATTCCCATTTACTCTATGAGTCACAGCCAGAGCAACTTGTCAGAGATGCCAAAAAGTTGGCCTGTATTAGATACAGTATGTAAACAAGGCTAATGCTCTACCTGTTGAGCTACGGTCAGAACAGTTGGTGGCGTCGTTAAAAATTAAGACCTTACTAGATATAGAAACCGTTCTTAAATTGTTAAAAAAAAATTCATGACCAGTTGTAGGTTTAGTGCCTAGTTTTTCCTATCCTATTGTTCTGGGAGGACACTTGCGAGTGCACAGCCCTGTATATTGTTGTGATTGGAAACAGCGACTCTCAGGCAAAAGATACAGAGCCAATGGATGTACCACTCAAACAGGGCCAGAGCTTGGAGGGTGCTTGGGTATGCTATAGCACCCCCAAAAATATTGCTAGCATCCCCATAGGACTATCAATAAGGGGGCACAAGCAGTCTTCCCCTACCAGACCTGAGCTCCACGGGGGCCCGGTGTAAGGCTGCTTTTGGCTTTTTCCCTCGGGTACAGTGCGTCTAGTGCCCTGTGTGACGCCTCCTGAGGTGGTCATCCAGTGGAGACTTTTCCACAGCTGTGCAGCTTCTCCTTGAATAGATGGAGGTGGTAGGCAAGTAGGGACAGGGGTGTGGCCAAACTCTCCCTTATGCACAGGTGGCTGCTCTGGCTGATCCAGCAGCAGAAAATGGAAGGAGGAGCAGATTTGAAAACCCGGGGCGTCTTACATCTCCAGCCATGTGGTAAGTGGATGATGAGGACAAGTTTTCATCTGCAGGAATTCCCTCCATCTGTGCTGCTTCAGGCCCCTACCCTGACTGCTACATTGTACACAGGTAACCGGGACACTGATCCCTGCCCTGCCACTGTACTGCTCACTGACTGCCCTACCAATACGTACTGCTCATGGACTGCCCTACCACTACACTCTTCTCACTGAGCGCCCTATGACTAAAAAATGCTCACAGACTGCCCTGCCACTACATACTGCTCACTGACTGCCCCACATCTACAAACTGCTCACTAACTGCCCCTTCACTTCAACTGATCACTGACAGCCCCGTCACTACATACTACTCGCTGCTCACTGACTATCCCATCATTACCTACTGCTCACTGACTGCCCCTCCGCTACATACTACTCACTGACTGCCTTACCCATATATACTGCTCACTGACTGCTCCTTCACTACACACTGCTCATTGTGCTCACTGACTGTCCCATCACTACGTACTGCTCACTGACTGCTCCTCCACTACATACTGACTGCCTTACCCATATATACTGCTCACTGACAGCCCCATCACTACAGTCAGGTCCATAAATATTGGGACATCAACACAATTCTAATCTTTTTGGCTCTATACACCACCACAATGGATTTGAAATGAAACAAACAAGATGTGCTTTAACTGCAGACTTTCAGCTTTAATTTGAGGGTATTTACATCCAAATCAGGTGAACGGTGTAGGAATTACAACAGTTTGTATATGTGCCTTCCACTTTTTAAGGGACTAAAAGTAATGGGACAGATTAACAATCATCCATGAAACTTTCACTTTTTAATACTTGGTTGCAAATCCTTTGCAGTCAATTACAGCCTGAAGTCTGGAATGCATAGACATCACCAGACGCTGGGTTTCATCCCTGGTGATGCTCTGCCAGGCCTCTACTGCAACTGTCTTCAGTTCCTGCTTGTTCTTGGGACATTTTGCCTTCAGTTTTGTCTTCAGCAAGTGAAATGCATGCTCAATTGGATTCAGGTCAGGTGATTGACTTGGCCATTGCATAACATTCCACTTCTTTCCCTTAAAAAACTGGTTATTTTCGCAGTATGCTTCGGGTCATTGTCCATCTGCACTGTGAAGCGCCGTACAATGAGTTCTGAGGCATTTTGCTGAATATGAGCAGATAATATTGCCCTAAACACTTCAGAATTCATCCTGCTGCTTTTGTCAGCAGTCACATCATCAATAAATACAAGAGAACCAGTTCCATTGGCAGTCATACATGCCCACGCCATGACACTACCACCACCATGCTTCACTGATGAGGTGGTATGCTTCGGATCATGAGCAGTTCCTTTCCTTCTCCATACTCTTCTCTTCCCATCACTCTGGTATTAATTGATCTTGGTCTCATCTGTCCATAGGATTTTGTTCCTGAACTGTGAAGGCTTTTTTAGATGTTGTTTGGCAAATTAATCTGGCCTTCCTGTTTTTGAGGCTCACCAATAATTTACATCTTGGGGTGAACCCTCTGTATTCACTCTGGTGAAGTCTTCTCTTGATTGTTGACTTTGACACACATACACCTACCTCCTGGAGAGTGTTCTTGATCTGGCCAACTGTTGTGAAGGGTGTTTTCTTCACCAGGGAAAGAATTCTTCGGTCATCCACCACAGTTGTTTTCCGTGGTCTTCCGGGTCTTTTGGTGTTGCTGAGCTCACCGCTGCGTTCTTTCTTTTTAAGGATGTTCCAAACAGTTGTTTTTGCTATCTCTCTGATGGGTTTGTTTTGTTTTTTCAACCTAATGATGGCTTGCTTCACTGATAGTGACAGCTCTTTGGATCTCATATTGAGAGTTGACAGCAAGAGATTCCAAATGCAAATAGCACACTTGAAATGAACTCTGGACCTTTTATCTGTTCCTTGTAAATGGGATAATGAGGGAATAACACACACCTGGCCATGAAACAGCTGAGCAGCCAATTGTCCCATTACTTTTGATCCGTTAAAAAGTGTGAGGCACATATACAAACTGTTGTAATTCCTACACGTTTCACCTGATTTGGATGTAAATACCCTCAAATTAAAGCTGAAAGTCTGCAGTTAAAGCACATCTTGTTTGTTTCATTTCAAATCCATTATGGTGTTGTATAGAGCCAAAAAGATTAGAATTGTGTCGATGTCCCAAAATTTATGGACCTGACTGTACATACTGCTCACTGACCACCCCTTCACTACACACTGCTCACTGACAGTCTGCTCACTGACTGCTCCTCCACTGCATACTGCTTACTGTCTGCCTTACCCATGTATACTGCTCAATGACTGCCCCTCCACTGCATACTGCTCACCGATTGCCTTACCCATTCATATTGCTCACTGACTGCCTTCCCTATTCATACTGCTCACAGACTGCCCCACCACTATGTACTGCTCACAGTCCCTCCATTACATATTGCTCACTGACTGCCCCACCACTTCATACTGCTCACTATCCTGCCACTGCTTACTGTTCATTTACTGCTCTGCCAATGCCAGTACATGGAGCTCATGGTCTGTTCTGCACTGACACTAGGTTCTGTGCATGGCCCTACTTCTTTAGTGCTACATACTGTTAACTGCATGTTGGTCACTGCCCTCCACTTTTCTATTGCTACATACCACACACTCCTCTATACTGACATTTTTTACTGTGCAATATTACTCACTGCACTTTCTGTATGTACTGCTCTGCACTGACACTACATACTACTGCTGCACATAGCATGCACTAGTACAGACAGTCACACTTAGCAGGGGTGGGGGGCCCTGTCATTTAGACTGTATGGGGCCTCATTATTTCCAATGGTAGCCCTGGTCACACTGACCACCAGTATACAGGGGGCACACTGACCGGCATTGTAGAAGGGCAGACTGACCACCAGTATACAGGGGGCACACTGAGTACAGTTGTATGGACCAACAGTATGCAGAGGGCACACTGACCATAACTGTACTGACCAACAGTATGGAGAGGGCATACTGTCACCAGTATACATGGGGCACACTGAGAAAGTTAATAATGTACACAGTCGTGACACCCACACATTATATGCTACATAATGCTGACCTCCTCACTTTATATGCTTTGTTGTATGTTTCACAATGAAGGGGCACACTGACTGCTATACTCCGGGGGGGAGTATAGCCATGCTAAGAGGTTAATTATTGGGCAATATTAGGGATTAATTATTTTGCAGTGCTGGGGTTTATTAATTGTGCCATTCTGGGTGTAAATTGTTTTCTTTTGCTGGGGGTTAAAACTAAACCCCAAACAAAATAAATCTACTGCAGCAGCTACATCTAAAAACTTGTAAGCTGATATATATTACATTTTTGTTTTTAGGTTTGGATACACTTTAAACTATTTACATATGGTATAGAGATCACGGATGGCTTGTTTTAAACCTCTTATACTGCTTGTTCAGAAGACTTAAATACTTGAGTATGCATGATCTGGTTCATGGCACAGGTTCATTAACAGTACCTTGAAAAAGTATTTATACCCCTTGAAATTGTCCACATGTTGGCATGTTACAACCAAAAACGTAAATCTATTTTATTTGATAGACCAACACAAAGAGGCACATAATTGTGAAGTGGAAGGAAAATAATAAATGGTTTTAAAAATTTGAAACAAATAAATATCTGAAAAGTATGGCATGCATTTGTATTCAGCCCCCCTGACTTAATACTTTGTAAAACCACATTTCGCTGCAATTACAGCTGCAAGTCTTCTTGGGTATGTCTCTACCAGCTTTGCACCTCTAAAGAGCAGTGGTGGCTGGTGTCTCTTTTTGGGGGGGAGGCAAACAACCCCCCCGGTGGCACATCAAACCCCCAGCCCCCCCACCCGCTTGCTGTCTTACCCCATCTAGGTGCCAGGTATCGGCCAGCGGGCATCGGTAGCGAGATCGGCCAGCAGGAATCAGGCAGCTCCTCCATCTCGGTGGCCGTGCGTCTCCTTTCCTCCTCCTAGCCATCCAATAGGATCGCCTGTCCTTTCAGCCAGCCGCCCCAGTCTCAAGTCTTTTGCAGACTCTAACAGGTTTTCTTCTAAGATTGCCCTGTATTTGGCTCCATCCATCTTCCCGTCAACTCTGATCAGCTTCCCTGTCCCTGCTGAATAAAAGCATCCCCACAACATGATGATGCCACCACCATGTTTCACGGTGGGGATGGCGTGTTCAGGGTGATGTGCAGTGTTAGTTTTCCGCCACACAGGGTTTTGCTTTTAAGCCAAAAAGTTCAGTTTTGGTCTCATCTGACCAGAGTACCTTCTTCCACATTTGCTGTGTCCCCCACATGGCTTCTCGCTAACTGCAAATGGGATTTCTTATGGCTTTTAACAATGGCTTTCTTCTTGCCTCTTTTCCGTAAAGGCCAGATTTGTGGAGTGCATGACTAATAGTTGTCCTGTGGTCAGATTCTCCCACCTGAGCTGTGAATCTCTGCAGCTCCTACAGAGTTACCAGGGGCCTCTTGGCTGCTTCTCTGATTAATGCTCTCCTTGCCCGGCCTCTCAGTTTAGGTGGACGGCCATGTCTTGGTAGGTTTGCAGTTGTGCCATACTCTTTCCATTTTCAGATGACAGATTGAACAGTGCTCCGTGAGATGTTCAAAGCTTGGGATATTTTTTTATAACCTAACCCTGCTTTAAACTTCTTCACAACTTTATCCCTGACCTGTCTGGTGTGTTCCTTGGCTTTCATGATGCTGTTCGTTCAATAAGATTCTCTAAAAAACCTCTGAGGGCTTCACAGAACAGCTGTATTTGTACTGAAATTAAATTACACACAGGTGGACTCTATTTACTAATTAAGTGACTTCTGAAGGCAATTGGTTCCACTAGATTTTAGTTACAGGTATCAGAGTAAAAAGGGCTGAATACAAATGCATGCCACACTTTTCAGATATTTGTAAAAAAAAAAATGAAAACCATTAATCATTTTCCTTCCACTTCACAATTATGTGCCACTTTGTGTTGGTCTATCACATAAGATCCCAATAAAATACATTTATGTTTTTGGTTGCAACCTGACAAAATGTGGAAAATTTCAAGGGGTATGAATACTTTTTCAAGGCACTGTAGATACTGCAGCAAGGGCATTTGGCAGTCCCCACCTAAAAATAACCTAGGAGTGGCCATCTAAGACTCCCAAGATTTACCACCCAGTACTCAACATAAAGCTGTATCCTTTATCTGTCCAAACCCATATACAATCCTCACCAATTTATTGAAATATTTCTGCTAAAGCAAAGTCTTGCTTATTACAAAGTGAAATTGACCTAGCAAGACATGGACAATTGGGAGGTAACTGTCATAATGTCCATGTCACACCCAGGACTGTAGTCACACAAATTTTCCTTCTTAGAAACTGTCCTTTTTCAGCAAATAGATTTCTTTTCACTTTCACCTTTCATATCAGAAAGAACAAAGTAAACCCAGTAATCAATATGCACATTTTAATTAGTATTTGATTTATATTTTAGGAATACATTTTCATGCAGCTTAAAAAAATGGTTTCATGAGTTTGCATGTGGTATGTAATATAGAAGGTTGAGAGCTCTAGAAAAAAATTATGAGCATTGGGGTGATACTTTTCCAAGAACTACATTACAGAGACAAGGAATAAAATATACAACCAGTTTATTTTCCATTTGAGTTGCAGCATGTCAGATGTTGCTTTACCACAGCTGTGATCAAGGGTGATATTAGCAAATGATGGAGATTTCATCTGTGAAGTGCACTACCAAGCTTCTGTAAGCATGCTGATTAGCATAAACAGAATAGTTTTTCTACATCATTAAAATAAATGTACAGTCATTAAAAAAAACACACGTATGTGAAGGGCTTTATCTGGTGAGCATGTTTCATGTACTATTTTTTTCACCCATTTTTTTTCCCCCATAAATCAGTCATTTCAAACTTGTGTGTAACACATTTGTGGTTTCAACTCATGGTTGCATCCTGAAGTCTCGCAGCGGGTACTTAAAGTGGGACATAAGGAAATGATTTTGGATGGCTGCACTTCCAATAGTTCTTTTTATTGAAGCTTCAAATGACAAGTGATTGACAGATGGAGCAGGGGACAAAGAGGTAAATGCATTTCGTGCAAATGTTGGCGCTTAGTCATTACCACGTGAAACGCGTCTACCTCTTTGTCTCCTGCTCCATCTGTCAACCACTTGTTATATAAAGCTTCAATAAAAAAGATTATTGGAAGTGCAGTCATTCGGAATCATTTCCTTATGTTACACATCATGCGAGCTGGGCTAGCACCTGACTAGTGTGCTTAACCAGAGACTCACTCACCTAGAGCGGCTTTTTTTGTTTCATTGAGTTCTTAAAGTGGGCTTCCAGGTAAACTGGTATCGAGGTGAAAGGAACTGGTGCACGGTGTTGTATTCAAAACAGTCCAACCAACTAAAAGCATCGTCTCTAAAAACACAATGATATGGGATGAATGGCAGTCCCGTAAGGATCACTGGCTGTGGTAATGAATATATGCTGGGATTGTATATTGGGGACCACCTGCTGCTGCTGTCCTCAGGGTTGTGATGGCTCTGTGTAAATCAAGAGAAGCAAGAAAAAGGGAAGGACACTCCAACTAAATGTAGTATCCCAAGGTTTAATACATAAGGCAGGATTAAGAACACTTACAAGATAAATAATGTAAATGGGCTCATCTGTGTGAATGGATCTCTGGACTGTAATCTGGGCAGCCATCATGATGTTGCCTGTAGAAGGAGCTGAATGCTCAGAGCGCTTAGCCTTGCCTAGCCTTACACTTGTCAGTGATCTCCTGTTTTTTGCTGGTGATGTTAACCCACGGGACGGTCCACACAGCTAGAGCGTGACTCCCTGACCCCTTGAGGCTCCAGGAACTGCCTTCCTCTCCCTCCCTTAACACTGTGCAGTTGGAACCATCTCACACACCAATGGCAACATCATCACAGCTGCCTGGATTACAGCCTGGAGATCCATTCACAGATGAGCCAATTTACATTATTTATCTTGTAAGTGCTCTTAATCCTGCCTTATGTATTAAACCTTGGGATACAACACTTAGATGGTGCGTCCTTTCCTCTTTCTTGCTTCCAGGTAAACTGACAACTGCACATCTGAAAAACAGTTTCAACCTCCAAAAGATTATCTTGTGAATCAAACATTCCTATGGCCACTACACATTACATGGCCAGAAATTGACCACTATTAACTGTTTCAGATTAACAAATTGCTGTGTCTTGCTGACTGAAGCAGTGTGATTATAGTAAAAGCAAAGGCCAATAAACAGGCTGAAGTTTAAGAAGGAAACTCCTAAACTAAAGCTGTAAAGGGTGGTTGCACCTGCTTGGTTGGTGGAGCTGCAGAGCTGTGTAAAAAAAATTCCCAAAATTGTCTGATGAGGATTACAAATTCTTTGGGAATAAACATTTATTTCAGCTGTGTATTTAGCTTATTGCCTGGAGGTCTGCTTTAATACTTCTCTAAATAGATTTGTTGATGGTTGTTGTTTCAGTGAGCTATGACTAAGCAACAATGAGATGTTGTGAAACGCGTCAGTGTTTGTCCTGCTTCTGTTGTCACATGAACATTGACTATTCATTACAATAAAGACTTTTATCGGAGTGCTGCTGTCCAGAATCCATTTCTTCAATGTTGTTTCAATGTAGAAGCCAATAAGGAAGGCTTTTTTATGCAGAAAATAATTTTGGACTGTAGACATAAGAAACTTGTCTAACTCAAGCTTACAGTGAACCTATGCATTACTTAAATCTGGCCTTGTGCATTGGTGATGCTTACCTTTCCTGAGGCATCATGGCAGCATGCAATGGGTTCAAAATTCCAACCACTGCACTACCAGCCTTGAGTTTGCATGTTGTACTTGTGCCTGCGTGGGTTTCCTCTGGGTACTCTGGTTTCCACCCACATGACAAAACCATGCTGGTAGGTTATTGGCTCCTGTCTAAATAGGCCCTAGTATGTATAAATGTGAGTTAGGGCCTTAGATTCTAAGCTCCTTAAGGGATGTGAATGTATAATATATGTAAAGTGCTGCATAAATCTTCCTGTTAATGTTCTCCTCCATCACAGCATCATGTTTGCCTATTGTCTGGTCAGTAAATTGTTTTTTCTTTTCTTCTTAGTAAAACGGTGAGACCAACATCTAGCGTTTGGAAACATTTCTAACCGACCTTATGATCAATGAGAAATATTGAGTATTCTAAGGGATGCTTACTTAAGATTTCTCAAAGTATGGTCACCATGGTGGTCCTATGCTCTCCCCACCCTGCATCCGATCAGCCTGGGCCTCTCCTGAATACCGAATTGTTACTTCCCCCACCCACAGGACTTTTTCCCCCTCACCCCTTCCCCTCTTCACATTTCCTACTCCTTTGTCTTCTCCCTTTTTTCTCTTTCTTCTGCCGTTGCATTTATGTTTCTGGTCGCCTTCGGACTCTTCTCCTGCCTTTAAGGACCCCGGCCCCCGTAAGTAGGGCCTATTTCTGATAGGAAAGCTGCCTTTGTGGTTTGATTCTAAAACTTTCTTTTTTTCTGTATTTTTCCACAGATACAGTAGCTCACCCCAACCTGTGCCGGGGGTGTTAAATAGATCAGCAGAAGCATTGCCCTCCACTGTTCACCAGTGCACCTACAACCTAGGTGTCACGGAACGCCCCACACTCCGCTTGAGTGCTTCCGTCATATACCGCTTCCTAAGTTCTGGAACACGAGTCCAATGGATCTGGCTATAGGAACCCCAAGAACTAGACAACACCAGTCTTGGAGTACATCAGAACTACCTTTATTTTGAGATCTCACAGACCTTTATACAGCAGGGATGACTCAAAGCTAACCTAATTAACATGACCTAATTTACTACAAAATGTACCCAGACCAGATGACAGTCTTGTGGGCACCGAGCTTCACACATTAATACAATTAACAATACAAACAACAATCTCCCCCCTCCTCAGCCTAGACCATTCGTCTATTAGCCAGGGCTGGTGGCTAATGTGATCAGCTCTCTCAATTAACATAAACACATGTTGATAACACCAGCATCTCCTCACAGGATGTGTCCCAGCAGAATGAATCAGTCTTATCAGCAGGGGGCTGCTGGAGGAATCCCCCCTCCCTCTTCAGGGACACAAATATACAGTAAGGAGTCCCCATACAATATATACATGACTGAGTCCGATTAATACAGTTCAGACTGGATTTCTCATTCACCTCAAATGCTAGGGCCCATAATCGGTGGGCAACAGGCTTGCACACAGTCCTCTCCAACAGCCTCCGCTCTGGCCATGCCCATGACATTTCTCCCCTTTCGGCAGGAGACTAACACAGGAGGAGACCCCAGACGGGTTGACTCCGAAGTTAGTCCACAGCTCCAGTCCTCTACTGCCTGTAGCCACACAGTACCCCAAACAAATCATCCCAAACAGTGCATTACTCACCCAGCCATCCTCTGCCTCTCTCAGAGAACATATCTGCCACTGGGGAGAGGCCCGGACTGGCCCTTCTCCCTGGAATCCTTTCTGCCGCTGGAGAGAAGACAGGGGGACTGGGCTCACTCCATCCTGCTGTTGGGGATCTGGGCCGACTGCCCAGCATCCCTGGGGTATACAGGTGGGGACTGAAGCCCCATCAACCGACACCAGATCAAGCTGCAGTTGTGAGGTGATGACTGCATTCTCTCCTTGGATCCTGATCTGCAGCTCGCGATAGACTGCAACCTCCTCACCTTGGGCCTCCACATTCGCTGCAGGTGTGGGGCAGAGGTCTTGGACCCTCTGTCCGGTTGCCAGCACTTCTGCTGGGGGTTTGCCAGGTGGTTCCTCCTCTAACAGAAACGTCTATTAAATCCCCAGTCTCTGGAATTGGTAAAAGTGTGGGACAGAGGTCTTGGACCCTCTGTTCAGTTACCAGATCTTCAGCTGGAGAAGTTTGTTTTAACTCCATAGATGCTGCTGGCAGAAAATCACATGTCCCTGTCATTGTTGTGGGAGAAAGGCTGACTACCTCTTCTCTCAGGAAGGCTGAAGCCACTGTTGGTGCTGGGCAGAACACAGTGAACTTTGGCCCTGATAGCAGCTCTTCTGCTGGAGGCTCATCAGGTTGTTCTTCCTCAGCAGAAAAGTCTATTAAATCCTCTACCTCTATAACTGGTGTCTGTGGATAGAGGTTCACCATCTCCTGTCCGTGGAACTCAGAAGATGCCATCAGTGCTGGGCAGAGGTTAGCAGAGCTCTGCCCTGTTGTCAGCACTTCAGTTTTGGGGATGGCAATCTCCAGATTTTCCACTGCAGATTCTCTGGCATGCTGCTGGACAGGCACATTCCTCCATCCAAGATCATCCCATGCAGAAACAGGATCATCAAGGTCAGTCAGCACTTGCTGCATCCGCCATAAGACCTCCGCCTCCATAGCTGTGGGGGCAGGTTGGCAAAGCACACTATCGCTCTGCCACATTGCCGACTCTTCAGCCAGGATTTCAGGGTTGTCAGCTGGTATTTCCTGATAGTCCCAGGCAAAGGGAGCCCAGCCCTGGCACTGAGCAATGTCTAGCAGCCGTCTGTAGGCGATCTCTAGCTCCCATTCCTGAACGGCCAGAAACTCCAAATCTTCCTGTGCCCAGTGCACTTCCGAAATGTTCAGTAGCCCTTCTCTGAAATCCATGATTTCGTCCACCCGCCGCTCCAAATCACTCCCAAAGTTAGGGTCCCCTGTCAGCTTCACAAACAACAGTCCCAAGCCGCCGTAGCTTAAGCCTTCCGTTGGGCTGTCATCCGCTATCCAGGGACATGCTTGGGATACATGCCACCGGAGGGCTCTGTAGCTCTCATCCAGCTTCATCTCTGCCCAGACCAGCCTGCTTAATTCAGCTGTCTGCTTCTTGTGTGGTTTTTCTCCCAAAAACCGCACCCGCAGTCCGTACTGCGACCAGTACCTTTCCTCGATGGAGGGGAGAACTTTTCCCTGGTGTCGCTGCTCACGGGCTAGCGCTTCCTTCCAGAGTTTGCAGCGAATAGAATCACACCATCCCAGCAGGACCTGCTCCGATACTGGTCCTCTGTGCTGTATCTGCATCTCTCGCAACCTCCTTCTGAATTCCTCATCCATGGCGGCTGGTATCTGTACCTCTCCTCTTCTGCTATCTGGGCCTTGGATCCAGATGGAAGTTTGGATGTCCCAGACTTCAGGAAGCTTTCCCGCTGCTTGCCACCAATGTCACGGAACGCCCCACACTCCGCTTGAGTGCTTCCGTCATATACCGCTTCCTAAGTTCTGGAACACGAGTCCAATGGATCTGGCTATAGGAACCCCAAGAACTAGACAACACCAGTCTTGGAGTACATCAGAACTACCTTTATTTTGAGATCTCACAGACCTTTATACAGCAGGGATGACTCAAAGCTAACCTAATTAACATGACCTAATTTACTACAAAATGTACCCAGACCAGATGACAGTCTTGTGGGCACCGAGCTTCACACATTAATACAATTAACAATACAAACAACAATCTCCCCCCTCCTCAGCCTAGACCATTCGTCTATTAGCCAGGGCTGGTGGCTAATGTGATCAGCTCTCTCAATTAACATAAACACATGTTGATAACACCAGCATCTCCTCACAGGATGTGTCCCAGCAGAATGAATCAGTCTTATCAGCAGGGGGCTGCTGGAGGAATCCCCCCTCCCTCTTCAGGGACACAAATATACAGTAAGGAGTCCCCATACAATATATACATGACTGAGTCCGATTAATACAGTTCAGACTGGATTTCTCATTCACCTCAAATGCTAGGACCAATAATCGGTGGGCAACAGGCTTGCACACAGTCCTCTCCAACAGCCTCCGCTCTGGCCATGCCCGTGACACTAGGCCTCTGTTGGATGGCCCTTAGGCCTGGTGACCTGTATGGACCTTTGGTTTATCCCACTAGGTCACTCAGTGGATAGTTTATACTAAAGTCCTTTGATCTGGCTTTTCCAGCCCGTACCTTTTTGTTATGGTTCCTATGATGTACCCCTGTGTGGGTGATTGTTAAATTGATATACCTTCTTTTCTCTACAATAAAAATGATTGTACCAGAAGTGATACAGGGTGAGAAGTGAGTGCGAGGTTCTAAAACGCTGGGATTGTCTTTGGAGCATATTAGAGCAACCCTAACCTAAATCTAATATATGATTTCTTGACTTAATTTCAGACTGCCTTCTCTAAGTTCCTTTACATATTTGCATCATGGGATTAAGGAAGATATCATGTATAATACACTGCTCAAAAAATTAAAGGAACACTTTGAAAACACCATCAGATCTCAATTTGGAAAAAATATATATGCTGGATATCTATACAGATATGGACTGGGTAATGTGTTAGGAACGAAAGGATGCCACATCGTTTGATGGAAATGAAAATGATCAACCTACAGATGGCTGAATTCAAAGACACCCCAGAAATCATAATGGAAAAATGATGCAGCAGGCTAGTCCATTTTGCCGAAATTTCATTGCAGCAACTCAAAATAGTACTCAGTAGGTTGTATGGCCCCCACATGCTTGTATGCATGCCTGACAATGTCAGGACATGCTCCTAATGAGACGACAGATGGTGTCCTGGGTTATTTCCTCCTAGATCTGGACCAGGGCATCACTAAGCTCCTGAACAGACTGAAACATAATGTCCTAGAGGTGTTCTATTGGATTTAGGTCAGGCGAGCATGGGGGCCATTCAATGGTATCAATTCCTTCATCCTTCAGGAACTGGCTGCATACTCTCGCCACATGAGGCCGGGCATTGCCGTGCACCAGGAGGAAACCAGGACCCACTGCACCAGCGTAGGGTCTGACAATGGGTCCAAAGATTTCATCCCGATACCTAAGCAGTCAGGGTACCATTGCCTAGCCTGTAGAGGTCTGTGTATCCCTCCGTAGATATGCCTTCCCAGACCATCACTAAGCCACCACCTAACCGGTCATGCTGAATGACGTTACAGGCAGCATAACGTTCTCCATGGCTTCTCCAGACCCTTTCACATAATCCTGCTGTAATCTGTGAAAAGCACAGGGCGCCAGTGGCAGACCTGCTAAATTCTGGTGCTCAATGGCGAATGCCAATTGAGCTCCATGGTGCTGGGCAGTAAGCACAGGGCCTATTAGAGGATGTCGGGCCCTCAGGCCACCCTCATGAAGTTTGTTTCTGATTGTTTGGTCAAAGACAATTACACTAGTGGCCTGCTGGAGGTCATTTTGTAGGGCTCTGGCAGTGCTCATCCTGTTCCTCCTTGCACAAAGGAGCACATACTGGTCCGGCTGATGGGTTAAGGACCTTCTATGGCCCTGTCCAGCTCTCCTAGAGTAACTGCCTGTGTCCTGGAATCTCCTCCATGCTCCACCTCCTATGCATTAAGGTGAAAAACTTCTGGCAGTCACCGGCCCCTCAGCCCCCCCATTTTACTTACCTGAGCCCTGGAATTCACTCAGCGGTGAAGAGCTGTCCCTCTCTCCACGAGGTCCCGGCTCTTGATTGGATAGATTGATAGCAGCACAGCCATTGGCTCCCGCTGCTGTCAAATCCAATGACGCAGGGGCCAGGTGTCTATGGATGCAAATGCTGGACTCGGGAGAGTGCCCGCAAGGTAACCCCCCGGGAGAGCGCTTCTCCTAGGGGGTTATCTGATGTGGGGAGGAGCCGCGAGAGCAGCCGGGGGACCCCAGAAAGTCGAGGATCAGGGCCATTCTGTGTAAAGGGAGCTGCACAGTGGAGGTAAGTATGACATGTTTGTTATTTAAAAAAAACAAAACTTTAAAATCACTTTAATTTCATTAATGCCAAAGCAGCTGAAACTGATTGACAACCCCCTCTGCTACTTATCTGACCAGATCAATATCCCAGGAGTTTAATTGACTTGATGCTATACTCTGATTAAAAAGTGTTCCTTTAATGTTTTGAGCAGTGTCCATCTGTAATATGAAAGGAGGATACTATAAACTAGTAGGCAAATTGGAGAAAGCTCCACATATTGATATCAAGATGGAAACAACTAACTGGATAAGTCTAATAAGATTATTTGGAAACTGAACTTGCGTGATTGTGGATATTTCTTCTAAAACTGCATATGATAGGACAAAGGTGGATTTACTAAAACTGGGGAATGCAACATCTGGTGCAGCTGTGCAAGGTAGATAATCAGCTTCTAACTTCAGCTTGTTCAATTAAGCTTTTGACAAAAAATAGAAGCGGATTGGTTTCTATGCAGAGCTGTCTGCTTTCTGAGGTTTGCCCCTGGAACATCTCCCTATGCCATAACATTGCTCTCAAAAATTGATTAGTTGAAAAATATATTCCTGTTATGATCTGGTATCATAAGAACAAAATTATGTATTTTACGAATAACAACGAACCGAAACTAAACCAAATTTTCCATTGTGCACAAGTCTATTAGGAACCCCTCCTCCAAGGGTATTGCTGGGAAAAACACTTAACGTGTAACTCCACTTTTGTTGAGAAAAAAAAACATTTCCCTCTGGGTAATCTATGTACATTGCACGATTTATAACAACCTTTATTGCAAATTCCTACCTTATGTCATTCCGAAGAAATCACTGTGTGTTCCTCTGTGCCTCTGGGATGAGTGAGTCTAATGGGAGTGGTTTCATAATTATCAGTCAGCACTTATGAGAAAAGCTGCTGGGTCTGCATCCCTTTAGATGTTTTTCTATTGGGAGTATCTCACCATAAATTTAATTTTTGTTGCAGGGGATGCCTGAAATCTGACTTGTATCTTAGGCAGACTTCTGGAAAAATTGGTGAGCCCATCATACAAGCAGGAAATTATGTTTCTGGGGGGTGGTCAGTACACATTCTGTGTACAGAACAACTCCGGGTAGCCATATTGCATTGCATTTTGAGAAAATTACAGTGGCTGCAGATTGAAAAGGAAAGGTTCTTTTTAATAACGTTCAATTACAATATGACTTGTGTGGCAACTGTATACGCTATATTATTTTTTCCTTATTTGCTTTTTTTTCCCGAAAGTGGAGTTACCCTTTAAGAGAGGCAAATACCCTTTGAAGTTAGGCCAATCAATATACAGGACAAGATGCAATAGAGAATGAAATGGAAAAGACTTCACAGTCTAAAAGCTCTTCAGACAACCTAGGCTAGTCCCTTTTGGTGTAGCGAATATAGGCAGCCCCAAACCTAGGCATGTGCTCACTGCATAGTACTAAGATTTGGACTAATATCTCTAGACTTTGACTCCTCATGTACTAAATCCTCAAAAAAGAATAAGCTATAATCCTGTTCATCCTCACCTAACAGTGCTGAAGCAGATACAGTCTCAGGGAATTCAGAGACAGACACTGGAGAAGAGGGCATGAAAGCATGTTTGAGGCTCCTGCATTCAGAATGATCTATTATGGCCACAATTTTGCTCATAAGCTCAGGCATAATGTCTGAGAATTCTTCCTTAGAGGAAGGGTTAACCCCTGAAAGGGGTTAAGGAAGACTCCGAAGAGTGCTGCAATTTAGGCAGGGGACTGCTATCTAAGGTATAAGTGTCAGGTCCTACAGAAAAGGCACTGCAAGAACAACTGTGTCGCAGCCAGATCCCAGTTGACAAACCCCTTAGGAGAGAACCGAATGGTATGCACCAACACAGGCTCCCTCTAGAATATGGGCAAAGCCCTATTCAGCACAACTGGGGTCCAGCAAGGGTGCTGCAGCAATCCCTCCACACCCCAAGGCAGATCAGGGGATAAAGGAGCAGGATCCAGTAGACATGCAACTCCCAACAGTTCTTGAACCTCTGGCAGACATACAGTCTAGGCGTTCTCCAGAGACAGAGTGCACCGTGGCCCTGGGCCTGTAAAGCACTCTGCGAGTGAGAAAACACAATGCACCATAGGTATCTAGACGAGGGCCTTATGCAGCATCAAGTACCAACAGGCGCATTACAAGCTGGCCCTGCTTCCTCTTCTCAGTGGGTACAGCTTTCGTGGCAATGCCAAGCATCAGTCAAAAATTGCAAATGAGCCCCTCCTGTTTCTGCAGTCACTGAAGAAACTTGCTAGATGAAAAATGAATCCTGATAAAAAAAATTAAAAAAAAGTAGAGATGATATCTGTTATCCTATCTGGACACTAGCAAGAAAACCGAGGCATAGTGGGAGGTGGAGAGGTTATACTAGGCTCTTCTTACAGTTGTTTTGCTAGTGTCCAGTCTTGTGAAGGTAGTAGGATAACCCAATGGACTTGTGCCTGTATGGGATAACCCAATGGACCTGTAATACACCGTTAAGAAAATACATTTTCACACAAAGTTGTCACATGTAACACCTAAAATATGTTGACAATCTAGTGCTTATTATATGAAAGGCTAAGGTTACATGGTAAGCAGCAAAAGTTTGATTGTATAAGCTCACATACCACCCCACAAAACATTGTATAATTCTACACAATCTTACACTTGCAGGTTGCAATCTGCCTAAATTTAGCACAAAATTTCCCATTTTCACTTTTTATTATTATGTATATTGTATATAAACTAAATGCTTTCAAATACATTTCATGCTGATATGTATTTTTTGAAGAGCCTGCCCCCATCCTGACTTTATAAAGAAGGCTGTGCTATAATGCCAATTAAAAGTCACTGTGGTCAGATCAGGTCAGATATAACTATGATACAAGATCATGGGGATAAGCTTGCCAAATGCCACTGAAAACATTCAACAGTGGTTTCAATTGTAACAATCTAATGCAGTGCACTTATGGGCTTATTCAGCACAGCAATGCAAAGGCAAGGTACAATAACCACCATCAACCAATCAGATTTTAGTTTTCACGAGATCAGTAAAAAATAAAATCTAACGGGTTTTGGGATTAAAGCAGTTGAGTGTTGGACTTCAATTTGGTAGAGACTGCAAAAGGGTCAGTGGTACTTATAGTATGGCAACTTTATCTTGTCCAGTGGAGCCCAGGGAAAGCCAGCTTTCAGGGAGCAACTTTTTAAAAACATTTTTTACAAAGAATGAAAATCCAGCATTAACCATCTGTCCAGACTTCTCTTGCACAAATAAAATATAAGCCCTGATAAAGGGGATCATAAGGTGCATAACACCCAAAACGCACTGACTATGAACTCTTGATAGACAGTTTATTAGTGGCAAATAAAGATTATTTATTAAATATAAATTATAAAACACCTCATAGTTGTCACAAAATTCTTGGCAAGTTGCCTCATTCTCAACTGCATCTGTCAAATCTGCAAAACGGAACAGAACTCTATATCTAGGTAGCAATTTGTTTTATTTTTATATTACAGTATTATATTTTTTTATAGTTTCACTTTTAGCCAGAGTCATACAAGTTAAAAATACCTAAAACTGTGCAACTGAATAAAAATTTTCATTTCTTATATATTTACATATATAATATTTATAAAATCTTATTCAGGTGATAGATGAGACCTGTAGTATAGACATAAAGCAAACATTAATATGTATGCGCAGCCCAGTTACATCCAGGATACAAAGATGGAATTCATAGTAAACTCATTGCCTGGGCATATATTTAGACTTTTCTCCATGCAGAAAAAGGCACAGTCACAAAAATATCACTTAGCTCTATATGTTAATAGCAAATTCTTCTAAAAATCCTTTTATTTTCTGCAGTAAAACATGTAAACAGCTATACAGGTATGGCCTACCTGTAGACATCTTAGGATGCAGAACATCATTAATGCCAGTAAATACAAGTTTACAAGTTGGTTCATATAAAGAGCTTCTGAAGACATTCACTGATAAATATGTAAAATAATCATTTCAGAAATTGACCAGTAATAAAAAAATATTGGAAATAAAAGTAGTAGCATTGTGGTTATGACATGCAATTTTCCCAAAAGATGAATAACTGACAACTGCTATTGATAAAATTGGTGGCTGGTAATGTCAAATTAAAAAAGAACAGTGGAATAATGTGCATAGCAATTTCAAAAAAAGTCACACACCTCCATTTCTGTAGAATATTTGTTAGTTATTAGTATCTCTGGTTGTGCTCCTTTTTATTGAAAGCCTAATGGTGAAGGGGTATGAAATTCACCCATGTCATTCCAGTTAGGTAATGTCTTATCACTTCTGTCGGCCCATAGCATATCTCCCTCAAATCTCTACTTTTCCTGATCAGTATTCTCTCATAAAGCCGGCCACAGACAATTCAGATCTCGGCTGGTTCAGCAGGGACTGGTCGAAAATTTGAACAATGTAAGGGCAGGCTGATTGTACCCAAGTCGATCCATCGATTGACTTGGGTACAACAGCACGTTGGATTTTCCATGCGATTTTTGCCAGCGGCTATAGCTGCTAGCAATTATCACTGTGTGTTATCCCGGCAGGGACAGCTCCCCATTCCCCCCACCGGGACAACACAAAAGCTCCAAGGGAGGAATTTCCCCATCAACATTGACACCATCTATGGCCGGCTTTAGAGAGCAATGCTAAAGAGTGAAACTGCTTCTAATGAATATTGATCACTAGTTATATCTGAATGGGTTAACCTGGGAAATTGGGGAAAAAAGTAAACTGCAGACAAAGCACAAAAGCAGTTATAAATAGTTGATTATCTGTGGGGGGTTTTTTATGAGCTTTTAAAAAATATTTCATCATAAAATTCTGTGCCTTTAAAAGGAAAATGGAGCATGCCTCTAAAAATATTTGGTCCTATCTTTAGTGGCCAACTAGTTCAATAGTGATCAGTCCCCCATCCATACACAAATCCTACTTGGTTTATATTCAGCACTGTCTCCCAAATTAACCTCTTATTTATCCAAGCAGGGCAACATAAAGGGTTCCTATAACTTCTAACTAGACGCAATATACTCACCTTTCCTTTACTCCCCCAGCCCCAGGGGAAAAAAACCATACCTGACATTTCCCGGCATGGGGCAGTATGGAATTCACTTCCCCTCTCTTAGATGACAGTCTTGGTGCCTCATCATTGTCCAAACATTGTCCCTACGGCCTCCTTCACATGGCTGGCCAACTGTGTCCAGGCTTGGACATCCACAGGTAAACGCACGATGTGCAGCTACATGCAAATAGCAGCGGCCGCTGTCAGCCTGTCATTAGTTTATATAGGCCTACCTGCCACTGGTATCCACAGAATGCAGATTATGAGCCATGTGAAGGATGCTTTACTGTGTAAGTTCTAACAAGTTAATTTAGGGCTTACACAGGGATTTTTACCCTCAGTCCCAGCAGCCAGATTGAGTGGCAAGGACGTGAGAAAAAATAATAAATGCAGTGAGTGCAGGGTTAAAGCAGATTAAACTCCACTGCCCACACAAAGGGTTTTTGGCATAATGTGCAAGTATGCACAGTATGTTTGCACATTATCACAGACTTACCTGCCAGAGGGAACCCCTCCAGTCCTTCGTCACTCTGTTGCTGCCACTGACATCTTTCTTCGTTTTCTTTAGGGTCAGACATCACTAGCCTTCATTGTCCATCTTGACCCGGGATGAAGCAACTCCTTACAGTTTATTTGCAATTTTTGCCCTAATTGGAATTCTCTGTTAGGACTCATTCACATTATTTACGGTGATCTGCATTTTTTTCCCACACTGCATAAATGAAGATCATTGGTATTGTTTTTTGTGCCCTGTTCACACCAAAATGCTGGTGTGATGTGGCACAGTGTGGAAAATGCACTGGACTGCCCTGGATGGCACGCATGTAACCACACGGTAATGTAATGCACCATATCAGGGGTCAGCAACCTTTTTTCACTTAAGGGCTGGATTCAATGCATGGAGGGCCACATTCACCTGCTAATAACAAAGATAATAATCTGGACCCCTTTACATTACACAGCCCCCCTGCACATCACACAGCCCCCTACCCAGCCCCCCTGCCTATTACACAGCCCCCTCCTCCACACACACACCCTGCATATTACACAGCTCCCCAGCTCTGCCCTTTCCTACCTTGCCCCATGCAGAGAGAGAGCTGTATGATAACATGGGAGAGACACACAGCAGCGCTGATAAGACAGCGGGAGCTTCCAGAGTTAAATTTTCATATTAACAAGCTGATGATTGGTTGTTAGGACCACCTAGTAACCAATCCCCTGTAAAGTTAACTCCGGAAGCTCCCGCTGTCTTATCAGCACTGCTGTGTGTCTCTTCCGTGTTCTCATTCAGCTGCCTGTTCCCTGCTCCACTCTGCTCTTACTTAAAGTGTTTGTAACCCTAAAAAAAAAAAATGGATCCTGTTACTTTATAGCTGGTTAAACAGCACAGTGCTTGTGCTGTCTAACCTGACACTCTCTAAACTGTAAAATACCTGGCTGATCCTTCCTGGTTCTGCCATCTGTAAACTGACCACGGTGTACTATGGCTGCTGAGCTCTGACACCGTGGTCAGTTTATGCGCCTCCATCATTTGTTCTCTCCTCTATCCTCTCTCCCCCCTCCCTGACTGCCTGTCAGCACTATGTATTTGTGTGAGCTGTCTCCGCCCCCCATCCTGCTGCTGTTAGTAGTATATACAAGTTTACAAAATGTCACTGCCTGGCCCTCTCCTTTATCAGGCGATAATGCACAGTGTTAGTGTTTATTGCAATCGATGCCTCTATTTATTTATTTAATTTTTTTTTAGAGATCTTCAGGCCGGTCACGTAAATCCTGGCCACTCTGCTACTCGGATCTCTGGGCTAAAGTGAGAGGGACCGAGCGGCTAGCATATCGATTACGTGACCTCCTGGCTGATGTCAGAGGGAGAGCTTGGCCTTTCCCGCTTTAGCCCGAGGATCCGAGTAGCAGAACGGCTGGGAGTCATGTGACCAGCCTGAAGATCTCTAAAAAAAGGTATTTAGAGGCATTGATTGCAATAAACACTAACACTGTGCATTATCGCCTGATAGAGGAGAGGGAAAGGCGGTAAATTAATTAATAAGGTTTAATAATTGATTAATAAGGTTACAATCACTTTAAAATGTCCACGGGCCGGGTGCACGTAAATTCATCATGTGCACTGATGGGCTGGACATTTAGCGGTGGCAGGCTGGGTGCGGCCAGCAGGTTGCCGACCCCTGCACTATGTGGTATTTCAAATAAAGTAAAAAAATACAAAAAAAGTAAGCAGTGGATTACGCTGAAATGTGACTTTGCTTTGCTCCCTGCACTGACAGCCTACACTGACTCTAACCTTTTGTTTCTGAACACTGTACTTTGAATGTGTACATTTTAAATGTAGTACAGTCATTTAATCAGTTTAGCCTGCTAGTCTCAGTGTAGGTTCATGGTCATGGGCTGTCTACTTTTTGCTACTACTGACGAACATTTGAAGCAACAAGAATGGAGGTCAGTAGGACCAGCTACATCCAAAGAGATGCAAAGTAGATCAGATTCAGCCTCAGAATAGTCCCGCACAAAGTTAATGTCTGTGAAGGGAATCATTTATTTAAATCATGGTATAGCTAGTAGTAAAGTTGAACGTGTTTTCACAATCATCCAAGTGGCTTTTGTAGAACTAAGTGATAAAACACCTTCAGATTTACAGAACGAGTCCAGTTTAATGCAATCAATTTACTACTAGTCTACTACACAATTCAAATAAATAGAAATCTACAGATTTGTGTTTAAATTGTGTATCAAATGCAAATCAAGAGCAGGAACACCAAGCACATCTACACAAGCCCTCATTCCATACTTTGCCTAATGTAAGAATGATTGTTTTAAGGGGACATCTTCCATGATTTTGAGTGGATCCAGTCTGGATCATCCATAATATACGTAAATCCAGAAAAAGGATAACGTTTATGATCCCCGAGTAGGGAATGTCAAGGCCACATTATAAGAGGGTGGTTAGGAGTTAAAATCCTAAGAGGAGATTTCTATGCTGGGGTACAGCTTTTGTAACATGCCATTCAAGTGAGAGATGGAAGTAATGAAGGTAAATTATTTTCCCCATTTTCATGAAAGATCTAATAAGGCCATTATGTGTCCCTCCATTGTGTTCTTCAGTACTGATGTTACTGTAATTTAATGGTACCATACCACATTCAGCTCCAAGAAAGCTTTTACTCTAGTGTACTCTACACCCTGAACCTAGAAAACTACAGAAAATATTCTAGAGAGTAACATGTACTATGTTTCCTCAGAGCCACTATAGGTTATTTTTTTTTTATATATAAAATGTGCATCAATATATTCTCAATACCTGCAGCTGCAAGTGTTAAAACAGCTGTCAGGTTCTAAAAGCGATTGCAAATTTTGTAATACTGAAACACATATTTATTGTAAATTTCCATGTAAAAATAGATGATGTTGTTGGTCCACTTATGTTCTTATAGTAGATGTAAACCCTAACTAAATTTATTTATACTTTGCCCATAGAATTACCTCTTTTTTTTTTGTTAGAAAACATTAAAACCCATTTTTTTTATATTTTGGTGCATTTCAGCACTACTGAGCTCCTGTAGACTCGTTGGGATTGATTTACTAAAAATGTAGAGTGTAAAATCCGGTGCAGATGTGCATGGTAGCCAATAAGCTTCTAAGTTCAGATTGTTCAATTAAAGCATTTGTTACCCCAACACTTCATATTCCTGATATGTGCCTGCTGTACCATGTACTTGTATTAAAAGGTATTGTGTTCTCTTTGTATTGCTTACTTTATGTGAAATCTCTGGTGTTCCTGCTAGTCTCCTTGCTTTCCTATTAAAAACTGACCACACTAAGCAGGAGAGCAGGCCAGTTTTCAGCTGTGCTGGGAACTCAGTGTGCTCTCCCCAATGATCAGACTTGTCCTGACATGCCCCGCTACACCGCCATTCACTGGGAAGCTCAGTGTGCTGCTGCTTTTCCTCCTCCCCCCAGCTCTTATGCAGCTGAGAACAGAGGGAAGGTGATTACTTATAAAAAAAAAAAATATTTATAATGTTTTATATATCTATACTAAAATGTTTTGCCTTTCATTTTGATTTTAAACTGAATAGGTTGTTTTACAAGATGATTGTTTACAATTAAAAAAATGTAGAAGCTGATTGGTTTCTATGCAGAGCTGCACTAGATTTTGCACTTTCCACTTTTAGTAAATCAAGCCTTTTCTGTCTACATGTACTCCAGCAACTGCTGCATTCCATTTTCAGGATGGGTTTCTTGATGGCGAGAGCAATGGAACATTCCTGGAAAATGTGCACTTTAATCTTCATTGTGAGAACTTGTGACAGGGTGACAATGCAGGAGAACATTTGGGGGACATTTCCATCTTATAACAGGAAGTGCCTGAGGTAGGACCTTCGTGGCAAGATCACCAATATTTCTGTAATGAAAGCTGCAGATTAAAAAATATTGAAAACTACTTCTGAAATATCATTAACGTATAGATAACGTATTTTAGTTGAAGGGTTTACTTCTACTTTAGGAATTTTTATAACTTTATATATTTATATAAATAGCAAAAAATAAAAATCTAATTACATATTTTTGCAAGTTTTTTGATATTTTAATCTATATGTTTGCAGGTGAAAGGAATAAAGACTAATGCTGTAGTGCTCTCATGAGGGATACAGCTGGCAGTGTAACAAATTACTTTTAAAGCTAAGTGCCATTTACTAATTGACATTGTTAAATCATTATTTCTTCAGTATTGGATCCAACAAATACTACATAGAGACCACAGGGCTTATGCAGTAATTAGGTTCTCCAGGACTACAAGATCTGTGAACTGAGGGCAAGGAGGTGAGCGCAATTCATTCACTACAAAAGCATCAACATGTATCTTCCGTTTGTGGCGTTCC
Source organism: Aquarana catesbeiana (assembly GCF_042186555.1). Classification (NCBI taxonomy): domain Eukaryota; kingdom Metazoa; phylum Chordata; class Amphibia; order Anura; family Ranidae; genus Aquarana; species Aquarana catesbeiana. The sequence continues at coordinate 685,546,521 of NC_133325.1, read as the reverse complement.
TCTAAATCTCAATACAAGTGATAATTTTGATGATTGGTTGGTTATGATTTTGTGTGTGAGATTTAGCATACACCCTAGGGCTAAATTACACGTCAAGTAAACCCCTAATGATTTAATGATCAATTTGTTTAGAAGTCTAGAGATTTATATAAACTTGTGATTTACTGAAATCATAAGATAGTAGATAAACTATTCCAGAGATATTTTTGGTAAATATAAAATTGTTTTAGATAGGTAGAAGCGGAAACACCATTGCATTGGTAAAGGAGATAAAGAAAGAAAGTGCCAATGTCATTGGCTTTTGGTGGAAATATCAAAGTTGACTGGCTCCAGTCAACTCAGAGCTCAATAAGGTCATTACTTCACAACCCATCTCCTAAGTATTAAACAGGATTTTTAGGTAACCAAGTCATTTTACATTAGGAAGCATCTTAGTTAGCTTTCTGGATGAATAATGTTATCAGAACCGCTGGTAACTTGTTCATCTTGGTTTTCCGTTGAAGTATCTTGATTTTCTAGGTCACTTAATTGTCCTTCTCCAAACTCTAAAATGGTTGGCAGATTTCCCTGTTTCGGACAACGCTTTTTGAGGCTAACTAGAAATGGTTGGGGCAGTGAGAAGATGTCCACGTTATTGCCAAGGTCAATCCAAGTCATGCAGGGAAACTTTTTGGAGTCCTTTAACGCTTCTGTAATTTCCCTTAGGATGGCTTTTGTCAAACGGTTTCCATTAAGGGCCAGAGTGGTTAGGTGAGGAAGGGCACTGAGGACAGGCATGAGATGTACAAACATTTCATCTGTTAATTCGGTAAAGCAGAGTTCCACATTCTCTAGTTCTTCTGAATTGTGCTGAAGATAAAATATCACCCGTTCCAGATCCTTCATAGTAAGGGGGAGTCCAGACAAATCTAAAGAGCCTTCAATAGGTTTTCCAGCCAAAATTGCTTTTAAACTGAAAAAAAAAAAAAAACTGCAATTAATAAAAAAAAATACACATTAAACTTCAGAATGTTAAATGTAAACTGTATCGTGTTTCTTCATCGATTTACTGTGTATATACAGTGCAGTGCAAAAGTATTCACCCCCTTGGCTTTTTACCTTTATTATTACATTACAGCCTTTAGTTCAATGTTTTTTTAATCTGAATTTTATGTGATAGATCAGAACACAATAGTCTAAGTTGGTAAAGTAAAATTAGAAAAATATATACATAAAACTATTTATCAGAAATAAAAAACTGATAATTGGCATGTGCGTATGTATTCACCACCTTTGTTATGAAGCCGATAAAAAGCTCCCTTCAGTAGTCACATAATTAGTGAAATGATGCCCACCTGTGTGCAATCTAAGTGTCACATGATCTGTCATTACATATACACACCTTTTTGAAAGTCCCCAGAGGCTGCAACACCTAAGCAAGAGGCACCACTAACCAAACACTGCCATGAAGACCAAGGAACTTTCCAAACAAGTAAGGGACAATGTTGTTGAGAAGTGCAAGTCAGGGTTAGGTTTTAAAAAAATATCCAAATCTTTGATAATCCCTAGGAGCACCATCAAATCTATAATAACCAAATGGAAAGAACATGGCACAACAGCAAACCTGCCAAGAGTCGGCTGCACACCAAAACTCACCAACCGGACAAGGAGGGCATTAATCAGAGAGGCAGCACAGAGACCTAAGGTAACCCTGGAGGAGCTGCAGAGTTCCACAGCATAGACTGGAGTATCTATACATAGGACAACAATAAGCCGTACGCTCCATAGAGTTGGACTTTATGGCAGATTGGCCAGAAGAAAGCCATTACTTTCAGCAAAAAAACAAAAGGGCACATTTGAGTTTGCGAAAAGGCATGTGGGAGACTCCCAAAATGTATGGAGGAAAGTGCTCTGGTCTGACGAGACTAAAATTGAACTTTTTGGACTTTAAAGAAAAGGCTAGGTCTGGCGCAAACCCAACACATCACCCAAAGAACACCATCCCCACAGTGAAACATGGTGGTGGCAGCATCATGCAGTGGGGATGCTTTTCAGCAGTTGGGACTGGGAAACTGGTCAAGTTGAGGGAAAGATGGATGGTGCTAAATACAGGGATATTCTTGAGCAAAACCTGTACCAATCTGTGTGTGATTTGAGGCTAGGATGGAGGTTCACCTTCCAGCAGGACAATGACCCAAACACACGGCTAAAGCAACACTTAAGTGGTTTAAGGGGAAACCTGTAAATGTGTTGGAATGGCATAGTCAAAGCCCAGACCTCAATCCAATAGAAAATCTGTGGTCAGACTTAAAATTTGCTGTTCACAAGCGCAAACCATCCAACTTGAAGGAGCTGGAGCAGTTTTGCAAGGAGGAATGGGCAAAAATCCCAGTGGTAAGATGTGGCAAGCTCATAGAGACTTATCCAAAGCGACTTGGAGCTGTGATAGCCGCAAAAGGTGGCTCTATAAAGTATTGACTTCAGGGGGGTGATTAATTATGCACACTGACTTTTTCTGTTATTTTGTCCTATTTGTTGTTTGCTTCACAATAAAAAAAAAAAAACTTCTGTAAATTAAATGATGCAAATCCTCAATCAATCCATGTTAATTCCAGGTTGTGAGGCAACAAAACACGAAAAATGCCAAGGGGGGTGAATACTTTTGCAAGGCACTGTATGTTGTGTGTGCTGGAAACATATGTCAAAACCTTTAACATGGAACTAAACCTACTATTTAAAATGTTAAAGGGGGCATCTAGGAATGTAAATTGTGTGTAAGCAGTAACCTGAAAATGTTTTCTTTTGACCTAAATTCCTCTGGAAAATAGCAGTGAAGTTTCTAGAATTTAAGGATGCCTACGCATAGCTGTATATCTGCATTGTCGTCTCTTACTGCTAAGCTTAACATATCTGAAGTAAGATTTGATGATTTCACAGCTTTGCTACTCATTGTTCTCTTTGCTGGAGACTCTGACAAAAGAATGTAAAGCTTTGCCTCTACCAAAAAGGCTGCCCCCTCAGAAAGACACAGTGCAGAATGAAGGGCTGCAGGGGGCACTATCCAGACAGGGGGAGCTAGGAACGCTGGCGGGGGACCCGAGAAGAAGAGGTTTGGGACCGCTCTGTGCGATTTCATTGCACAGAGCATGCTAATATAAACCTGTTTGTTATTTTTAAAAAATGCATTTACAATCATTTTAAAGTGATACTAAAGGCTTGTTACCTGCTCTGTGTGGTGGTTTTGCACAGAGAAGCCCAGATCTTCCTCTTCTCGGGTCTCTCGCCATTGCTCCTAGCTCCTCCCTCCTGCCGAGTGCCCTCACAGCAAGCAGCTTGCTATGGGGGCACCTGTCCCGAGCCAGTGCTCTGTGTGTCCATTCAGACACGGAGCTGTGGCCCGGCCCCATCCCCTCTCTTTCCTGATTGGGTCACTCGCTTTGATTGACAGCAGTGGGTGCCATAGGCTGTGTCTCAGCAAATCAGGAGGGAGCATCCCCGACAGCTGAGCGACTTGTACAACATCGTTGGATCGAGATGGGCTCAGTTAAGCACACAGAAAGTTTTTTTATCTAAGTGCATTAAGATAAAAAAACCTGCTGGCTTTACAACCACTTTATGGTAAAAAACATTCTGCAGCCCCTCCTTATACTTACCTGAGCCCGATTCCAATCCAGCAATGTGCACGAGAGCAGAGGCCTCCTCATTGACTCATACAGCAGCAGGAGTATTGGCTCCCACTACTGGTAATCACAGCCAGTGAGGAGGAAGCAGAGGGCCGAGCCATGCTCTGTGTGTCAAGGGACACACACACACACACATGAGTGCCCCCCATGTATGCATGCCCCCTTAGCAAGCAGCTTGCTCTGGGGGCATTCAGTGGGGGCAAGGAGCCAGGAGTGCTGGCGGGGGACCCAAGAAAACGAGGATTGGGGATACTGTGTGCAAAACCATTGCATAGAGCAGGTCAGTATGCCATTTAATTTTAGGAATGTATTAACCGCTTCAGCCCCGGAAGATTTTAGAAATATATATAAAAAAAATGTTTTTTCTTCAGTTTAGGCCGATATGTATTCTTCTACATATTTTTGGTAAAAAAAAATCGCAATAAGCATATATTGATTGGTTTGCGCAAAAGTTATAGCGTCTACAAAATAGGGGATAGTTTTATGGCATTTTTAATAAAATTTTTTTTTTTTTACTAGTAATGGCGGTGATCTGCAATTTTTATTAGGACTGCGACATTATGGTGGACAAATTGGACAATTTTGACACATTTTTGGGACCATTGGCATTTATACAGCGATCAGTGCTATAAACATGCATTGATTACTGTAAAAATGTCACTGGCAGGGAAGGAGTTAACACTAGGGGGCAATCAAGGGGTTAATACTGTTCCCTAGTGTGTGTTCTAACTGAAGCGGGGAGGGAGGGGGACTGTGTAGGGGAGATGACAGATCGCTGTTCATACTCTGTATAAACAGACAATCTGTCTCTTCTCCCCTCAGAGACCTGGAAACTGTGTTTACACACACAAATCCCAGTTTCCTGTGTGTCAGCAGAGATCGTGGGAGCCCGGTGGTGATCATGACCGCCGGGCATTCGCATCGGCTCTGAGGGCGAGCAGTGGGTCACGCGCCCCTAGTTGCCACAGGGCGAAGCAACGTAACATAACGTTGCGTCGCCCAGCCGTGCCATTCTGCCGCAGTACAACTGCGGCAGCTCGTCGGCAAGTGGTTAAGGTAAAACATGTAACCAATTTATTTCAGAAAATGCATTCTTGAACCACTTTAAAAGTGGAACTTTACTCTCTCAGTCAACATTGAATATTTTTCATCTTTATGCTGCTAGTATTAATAAATAGCTAGGAAAGCACGCCATGTTTATCTGTTTGGTTTTTCTGTTGTTCTTTTTATATTTCTTCAGTTACTTCCTCGTTTCCAGGCCTAGGCAAATGGTATCATACATCCCTGGAGGCTTCAGGAGGGTAGGACGTTTTTTTTTTCAGCCAAGCAAATCCTCCTGTCTGCATTCCTGAGCTAGGGGCATATGCACTCTAGAAAGTAAATGCTACATTAATCATCTGCCCATACTCAAGATGGCTGCGGGCAAAAATGCCACAGGGTGTTTGTCAAAGTGATTTCTCAGCAAAATGAAGCATGGAGACATTGATGGGTGGGGGTGTGTGTGTGTTACTTTGACTATTAAAAATGAATGAAATAGCATTTTTGGTTTGTGGTGTTGAGATGCGGTGTAGTTCTGCTTTAAGACAATGGTGATGAAGAACTATCCAAAGAGTGGGAAGATTGTTAATGCTTTTAGCTATGCATACAGTATACTTTTTAAAAGAACCTTTGGGGTGAGATTTCTGGTTCTTTATGCTGCTATTTATCCTTCAGTCAGAGCAACAGAACATAGCCTATGTTTTCATTTTTCTTGAAATAATGATTTATGATGACACAACAGTGATGTTTTTCGTAAATGGTTCTCCAAAAATAAATAAACCTATGAAATTACATTAAGAGCTTGTTTACACTTGCTTCAAAACAAGGCTTCGGACAGGCTTCGTTAAAGCTCTCTGAATGCCAGTCAAAGCTCCTGTCACTAAATAAAAAGGTTAGCTTATAGTCCTGTTTACACCTTGCTTTTGCGTTGTTTCAAAAATTATACCACATTTCACTTTAGTGGTGCTTCAAAGCCTCCATAGAAGTCTATGACAAAGCTGAAGGGGCAGTAGGGTTTATTTTTTTTTAAACAGATGGCAGATGATAACTCTAGGCCCCAGTTTCATGTAGATTTTATGCCGTGTACACACGGGCGGACTTTTCGACCGGACTGGTCCGACGGACCAAATCCGCCAGACAATCCTGCCGTGTGTGGGCTCCATTGGACCTGCAGCTGACTTTTTCGGTCAAAAATCTGACGGACTTTAGATTTGGAACATGTTTCAAAATTGTCAGACGGACTTAAGTCCGGTCGAAAATTCCGCTCGTCTATATGCTAGTCCGACGGACGAAAACCCACGCTAGGGCAGCTATTGGCTACTGGCTATCAACTTCCTTATTTTAGTCCGGTGTACGTCATCACGTACGAATCCATCGGACTTTGGTGTAATCGTGTGTAGGCAAGTCCGTTTGTTCAAAAGTCCGTCGGAAGTCCGTCAAAAGTTCGTCGGAAAGTCCATCGGACCAGTCCGGTCGAAAAGTCCGCCTGTGTGTACGCGGCATTACTCAACATGCAATTAGGGAGAAACACAGTAGAGCCTTATTAAAACTAAAGGTATTTGCAGGTCCATCTAAAAATCACTTGAAAACCACTGGTTTATAGCACAGCCTAATATTATTGGGCCATTTATTTTAATCTGCATAAGTGTGCAAATCTTACCAAAATAGCTGTGTCTGTCAATGATTTTGCGACTTGCAATTTTAATATTTGATCACAGAATTCAAAATTCTATTGCTGTCGCCTATATTGTACTCAAGCCATGCTATCTTTAAATAATCATTAGCATTATCGCAGTATTTTACAGTGAGTCAGAATCTATGATGGGCCTAAGGAGATTATGTGAGCACACGAGAAAGTGCTGTAATATAAGGAACATTAACAAACGTGAAGAGGGGAAGCTGTAATCCTGTCGGGTTGCAGCTAAGCTGGTTTGATCCCAATGGTAAGGGTTAGCAGTAAAGATGTCATTTAAAGTAGAGATAAAATGCCACCTGCTCCCAAATCAATTACATTGTAAGAAAAATCCTAACCATTCAAGAGAAAATACAAATCGGAATTAAAAAATGCTCAAATAAACAGAATGACAAAGCCTTACCTGTTGTAATATAATAAAAAAAAAACTGCTTGAAAGACTTCCCCTTCCTCCATGTGAAGGGCAGCCATTCCATAGAACGTGTAAGTGAACATAGACGACTGATTAGGTATTTAGCTAATCAATATATTTCTGCCTGCACTGCTGTGTCCTGTAGAGATGTAGGGGGTCAGAGCATGGAACCACCATAAGGGACACTGCCATGTGACACTCCCAGACATGTCAAATGATTTACAGCTTGACAAAGGCTGTAGTGCTTGAACGGAGTGAAGATCGGAAACACGAGCCACCAAAGAGGTGGCTTTTCTTTTGAAGGAAATTGCCATTAAAACTGACATTTAATCTGCTTATATTTCGACTTCTCTGTCCCCCCATCAACATTCTAGACAGGGGCAGCAAGGCTGAGAAGGGGGGAGGGGCGGGCTCTTTATGACTTGCTGCAGCTTCTAATGAACACTGTGAGAAACCTGTACTGTGCAGTCAAAGTGTTACTAAACCCACAACAGTAAAATCAGTCTGTACATGCAGTAACGCATGCTCGCTATACTCACTGTGGAACTGGACGGGTTAATCCTCTGCATTGTGTAAAAAGGCTGTCTGATCCTGTCTTCTCTGATCCTCCCCTTCTTTCACTGTCCCCAATCCATCTCCTGATAAGACAGAGCCTTTGGAGGCACTCTGCACATGCTCAGTTTGGTGTGTATCGCTAGTGTGTTTTTTTTCTTTTCTTAGGAGGGTGCATGTGATCAGCACAGGGCCAATCAGCACTGTCCAGACAGAGGGTCGGGAGTCATGCAGACACATAGGACAGTCAGAGTAGAATGAAAACTCCTCCCACAAGCTTAAACCAGACACTGATAGAAATCACAAGACTGCTATATACTGCTGATGAGTAAAAGGTATTTAGCAGTTCATATTTACAAAAATAATTGCACTTTCATGTTCTGTGTACTGTGGGAGACCAGATATAATGAATGGAGGGTCCTGGGTTTAGTAACACTTTAAATCAGAGCAAGCAATTTAGTACAGGAGAGGAGACAGTACAAATGTGCAAGTCTGAAGGTAAAGTTAGCGTTTACCTTTTGACTAACTTTTTGGGTAAAAACAGTGTAGTTCAAGCTAAACTCCAGCCTTACTTTTTATTCTTGCAGAATTGTAGAGACTCCTTTTCTGTACTGAAACCCATTTTTACTGCATACTGTGAGATTCTCACAGTATGTATTAGAAGTGGCAGCAAGTCAGATAGAGCCTGCCTCATTTCCTGGCTGGAGGATACCCTAATATAGTATAGTATGTATTTAAAAATGTCATTAGCATGTCCTTGGGGTTGGGGGAATAACCATGGAAGGCAGAATACTAACCGCTTGCCGACCAGTGCACGACGATATACGTCGGCACAATGGCGCGGCTGCACAAATGGGTATACAGGTACGTCCCCTTTAGGACGTGGCATTGTGGGTGCACGCCTGCCACGTACTCCATGACCACGCCCGCGGACTTGATGTCCACCAGTGTCCCGCGATCGTGTCACAGAGCAGCAGAACAGGGAGATGCCTATGTAAACAAGGCATTTCCCTGTTCTGCCTAGTGACATGACAGGGATCTACTGCTTCTTGTCATCGGGAGCAGTGATCGCTGTCATGTCAGTGGTAGCCCACCCCCCCCAGTTAGGATCACTCCCTAGGACACACTTAACCCCTTGATCGCCCCCCCTAGTGTTTAACCCCTTCCCTGCCAGTGTCATTTATACAGTAATCAGTGCATTTTTATAGCACTGATCGCTGTATAAATGACAATAGTCCCAAAATAGTGTCAAAAGCGTTCCCTGTGTCCGCCATAATGTCGCAGTCACAATAAAAATCGCACATTGCCACCATTACTAATAAAAAAAAAAAATTATAATAAAAATGCCATAAATCTATCCCCTATTTTGTAGACGCTATAACTTTTGCGCAAACCAATCAATATACACTTATTGCAAATTTTTTTTACCAAAAAATATGTAGAAGAATACATATCGGCCTAAACTGAGAAAGAATTTTTTTTTAATATTTTTTTGGGGGGTATTTATTATAGCAAAAAGTAAAAAATATTGCTTTTTTTTTTCAAAATTGTCGCTCTTTTACCGCAGAGGTGATCAAATACCACTAAAAGAAAGCTCTATTTGTGAGAAAAAAAAAGGATGTCAACGTTGCACAACCGCTCAATTGTCAGTTAAAGTGACGCAGTGCCGAATCGGAAAAAGTGCTCTGGTCAGGAAGCGGGTAAATTCTGAAGTGGTTAAACTTCAAGGTAGGGAGGCACATTAAACTTCACCTTTAATGCCCTGTACACACGAGCGGACTTTTCAACCAGACTGGTCTGAGGGACCGAATCCGTCGGACAATCCAACCGTGTGTGGTCTTCATCGGACTTCCGACGGACCTTTCGATTTGAAACGGAGAACGGGAGAAGAACCGGACACCGGGAGAAGAGGCTGGAGAGAGCAGAGAAGTCAGAAGAAGACCCCCGAAGTCGGAAGAAGACCCCCGGAGCTGCCTAATAAATTACTTTAAAAACCTGTGTAGTGTGTTTTTTTTATTGATACTTTTTTCCCCAGGTGAATGGGTAGGGGTACGATGTACCCCATACTCATTCACATAGGGCAGGGGGCCGGGATCTGGGGGCCCCTTATTAAAAGGGGCTCCCGGATTCCGATAAGTCCCCCGCCCGCAGACCCCCAACAACCAACAGCCAGGGTTGTCGGGAAGAGGCCCTTGTCCTCATCAACATGGGGACAAGGTGCTTTGGGGTGGGGGGCCACAGGGCGTCCCCCTTCCCCAAAGCACCCACCCCCCATGTTGAGGGCATGCGGCCTGGTACGGTTCAGGAGGGGGGGTGCTTGCTCGTACCCACCCCCTTTCCTGACCGGCCAGGTTGCGTGCTCGGATAAGGTTCTGGTATGGATTTTGGGGGGACCCCCATGCCGTTTTTTTCGGCGTAGGGGGTTTCCCTTAAAATCCTCTTATTTTATACCACAAAGTAAGCTTGCTAAATAGATGCAAGCGAAACAGCTTCTTTAAGAGCCATAGCAGGCGCATGCCCACTGCACATGGCTGGCGGGCGCAATGACCACCCGCGATCGTGGACACAAGAGCCAGAAAGGGGATTTGTGTATGTAAACACACAAATCCCTGTTCTGACAGGAGAGAAGAGACAGATCTGCTGTTCGTATTAATTACGAACAGCGATCTGTCTCCTCCTCCAGTCATTCCCATCCCCCCAGTTAGAAACAAACAAGGGAACGCATTTAACCCCTTGATCGCCCCCTAGTGTTAACCCCTTCCCCACCAGTGACATTTACATAGTAATCAGTGCGTTTTTATAGCACTGATCACTAGATAAATGTCAATGGTCCCAAAATAGTGTCAAAAGTGTCCAATCTGTCCCCTGCAATGTCACAGTCCTGCTAAAAATCGCAGATCACCGCCATTACTATAGATCACCGCCATTACTAGTAAAAAAAAAAAAAAAAAAATTATAATAACAACAATGCCATAAATCTATCCCCTATTTTGTAGACCCTATAACTTTGAGCAAACCAATCAATATACTCTTATTGCGATTTGTTTTTACCAAAAATATTTAGAACTAAACTGATGAAAGAAAATTTGTTTTTTAAAACATTTTGGGGGGATATTTATTATAGCAAAAAGTACAAAAATATTGTTTTTTTTTTTTTCAAAATTGTCGCTTATTTTTTGTTTATAGCGCAAAAAATAAAAACAGCAGAGGTGATCGAATACCACCAAAAGAAAGCTCTATTTGTGGAAAAAAAAGGATGTAAATTTTGTTTGGGTACAACGTCGCACGACCGCGCAATTTTCAGTTAAAACAACGCAGTGCAGTATGGCAAAAAATGGCCTAGTCATTAGCCCCTTGCCGACCTACGTCGATATACGTCGGCAGAAGGGCGCGTACAGGCATATTAATGTACCTGTATGTTTCCCTTAAGACGCGGCATTGTGGGCGCACGCTGCCCATGAGCTCCGTGAGTGTGATGTCCGTGGGGATACCCGCAATCGTCTCACGGAGAGGAAGAACGGGGAAATGCTGATGTAAACAAGCATTTCCCCATTCTTCCTAGTGACAGGACACTGATCACAGCTCCCTGTAATCGGGAGCGGTGATCAGTGTCGTCTCACACGTAGCCCCTCCCCCCCACAGTTAGAATCACTCCGTAGGACACACTTAACCCCTGCAGCGCCCCCCACTAGTTAACCCCTTCACTGCCAGTCACATTTACACAGTAATCAGTGCATTTTTAATCGCACTGATCGCTGTATAAATGTGAATGGTCCCAAAATAGTGCCCAAAGTGTCCGATCTGTCCACCACAATGTTGCAGTCACGATAAGAATCACAGATCGCCGCCATTACTAGTACAAAAAAAAATATTAATAAAAATGCCATAAAACTATCCCCTATTTTGTAGACATTATAACTTTAGCGCAAACCAATCAACCGCTTATTGCGATTTTTTTTTTTTTTTTACCAAAAATATGTAGAAGAATACATATCGGCCTAAACTGAGGAAAAAAATTTTTTTTTATATATTTTTTGGGGATATTTATTATAGCAAAAACTAAAAAAAATATTGTGTTTTTTTCAAAATTGTCGCTCTTCTTTTGTTTATAGCGCAAAAAGTAAAAAACGCAGAGGTGATCAAATGCCACCAAAAGAAAGCTCTATTTGTGGATGAAAAAGGACATCAATTTTGTTTGGGAGCCACGTCCCACGACCGCGCAATTGTCAGTTAAAGCGACACAGTGCCGAATCGTAAAAAACGCTCTGGTCTTTTGCCAGCCAAATCGTCCGAGGCTGAAGTGGTTAAGGGGGAAAATGTTTAAAAACAAGAAACAGAGGCTTCGGACAGTAAAATTTATTAGCCTATCCCTGGTTTTACTGCATACTGAACAAGAGATTCACCAGAAGATATAAGAATTGTGTATTAAAAAAAAAAAAGAAGAATTGTATATTTCTTCTTTAAACCATTCTGAAAGATTCCCTTTTTTACTAAAGCATTTAATCACGCTGACACCTAATCATCTAATGCTTTTTGTTGTGCTCACATTATAACTGTGCCTATTTTCTACTTCTTTCTTCGGCTTGCATTTCTCAATTGTTAATGGCTTTGAGTCCCACTGAGAGTAAAGAACACAATAAATGATTATCATTATGATGATAAAAATGAATCCTATTACAGTTTTTCCATCCTTTGATAAATTGTAGCGCGCCGCTTTCCTATTTGGGGCAAGTCGCTCGCCCCTTTATCAGTATTATTACTAGTACAAAAACTCTAAGAACAAGGGAGCAAAGAGGTCAGAATAGGGATTTATAGGAAAAGGCAGAGACAGGCGAAGAATACGTGACTGCTGTTTAAATGACAGAAATGACTATCAGTGGACTGAAAGCTGGAAGAGAAGTTTACTGCAGCACTTCCATTGTCACAGCTGGGATAATGGGAATGAATGGGAGCAGCGGGTATTATAGGAAAAGCACACAGAGATAGCGCAGCTGTTCTGTCCTTTACATTACCAGGAAAACCACAGTGCACAGCTTTTAAAGCTGAATTCTGGACTGATATAAAAACACTAAAAAACTTGGTGTGTATTCATCATTCACAATCCTAAATGTATTTTTTAAACGTAATTAGTGTATATTCAGTTGATATCAATCAAATTCAATCTTCTGTACAGCAGCTTTCAGACTGGAAGAGGGAGGGGTAGCCCTGGGAGCCAATCAGGCTATGCTGTATGCACATGTGAAGAGAGCAGAGCAAGCAGCTCATCAGTCTTCCGCTGCTCCTTAACTATTCAATCACATGCTGGAGGCATGGAGGTGACTGAGCTTTATTGTGTACCTGCAGTAGATCAAGGCCAAGGGTTTGTAGATCCCAGGACTGAATGAGCCATTTTAAATCCCTTTGGCAGGTAAATAAGGTAATGTTTGTGTATTTTAATTGTATATTTAGCAGTCTGCCTGGAGTTTAGCTTTAATTACACATTTTGTACTGTAACAATAAACTTTTTATGCAACGTTCGTGTTTTTTAATTGATGCTCCATATTTGATTAACCTGTGATTATCTGCATTCCTGGGGAGAATCTGCATAAAACCTTTGTTTTCAATTTTGATGTCCTAATTACTGCTCTGGTGGTTGCTGGTTGGTGCCATCTAGCACAGAAAGCGAGGAGAAAAACACAGAATGCAAGAAAAAAGAAAAAAGACAATAAAACCTTTCGTGGCACATCATGGCAGTATACAACGGAACATACAATGGAGCTTTAGCCACTTCCCGCCCGTAGGACCTCATATGACGTCCTGGACTTGAGTGGAGATACACTATATTACCAAAAGTAGTGAGTATACACGCACATGAACTTTAATGGCATCCCAGCCTCAGTCTGTATGGTTCAATATTGAGTTGGCCCACCCTTTGCAGCTATAACAGCTTTGACTCTTCTGGGAAGGCTGTCCACAAGGTTTAGTAGGGTGTCTATGGGAATGTTTGACCATTCTTCCAGAAGCGCATTTGTGAGGTCAGGCACTGATGTTGGAAGAGAAGCTCTGGCTTGCAGTCTCTGCTCTAATTCATGGATGAGCGAGTTTGGGGTGGAGGAACTTGACTGGCCTGTACAGAGTCCTGATCACAACACGATAGAACACCTTTGGGATGAATTAGAGCGGAGACTGTGAGCCAGGCCTTCTCATCCAACATCAATGTCTGACTTCACAAATGCGCTTCTGGAAGAATGGTCAAACATTCCCATAGACAAGCTCCTAAACCTTGTGGACAGCCTTCCCAGAAGAGTTGTTATAGCTGCAAAGGGTGGGCCAACTCAATATTGAACCCTACGGACTAAGAAAAGGCAGGAGTCCCAATACTTTTGGTAATATAGTGCATCAGAATGATTCCTGCAGCTGCAGGCATCAATCAGATATCTTTTTTTTTTTTTTAGCTAGCGATTCCCTGCAAAGTAAAAGCCATCACAGTGGCTGTTTAGACCCTCATAAGCCGGCAGATGTAAACTTCCAGCGCCGGTAGATGTAAACACTGCGATTTTTTTGCTGAAAAGCCTGTGATCGATATTTTTTTTTATTTTATCTCAGGCCTTCCAGCATAGAGGAGAGATCTGGAGACTTATAGACCCCAGATCTCTCTGTAAAGAGGAACTGTCATACCCTATTCCTATTACAAGGGATGTTCATTCTTTTTAATAGGAATAAAAGTGATCAAAAAATAAAAAATTTAAGGGGAAGTGTAAAAAAAATTAAAATAAAATTAACAATTAAAAAAAAAAAAAATTAAAGCGCTCCCATCCTGAGCACGCAGAAGCGAACGCATACGTAGATCACACCCGCATATGTAAATGGCGTTCAAACCACACATGTGAGGTATCGCTGCGAACGTTAGAGTGAGAGAAACAATTCTAGCACTAGACCTTCTCTATAACTCTAAACTGGTAACCTGTAAAATTTTTTAAAGCCTAGCCTATGGAGATTTTTAAGTACCGAAGTTTGGCGCCATTCCATGAGTGTGCGCAATTTTAAAGCGTGACATGTTAGGTATCTATTTACTTGCATAACATCATCTTTCACATTATACAAAAAAATTGGGGTAAATATTGTGTTTTGTTGTCTTTTTAATTCATGTAAGTGTTTTATCCCCAAGAAAATCACGTTTGGAAAATTGCTGCACAAATACTGTGTGACATAAAAAAGTGCAACAACCGCCTCTTTATTCCCTAGGGTTTCTGTTAAAAAAATATATATAATGTTTGGTAGTTCTGAGTACTCTTCTAAAAAAAAAAAAAAAAAAAAAAAAAAAAAACATTTTTACATGTAGGAGAGGAATGCCAGAAGCTTTTGGGTTCCTCCAGTGTTATCTACTCTGGTAAGTGCTTGGGGAGCAGCCTTGTGTTCTATTATCACTTCCTACTCTCTTTCCCTTTTTTCTCCGGGCAAGCTCTCCCTGTTTTGTTTGGACATCAAAATGGCGCACAGACCAATAGACGCAACTGCACATGTGCAGCAGTGATATAACTGGGAGACTGGAGCCACTTGCCCTATCAGTTAAATGCCCTCTGTTAAAAAGGCACCAGGACCCCTAGATGCAATCAGAAGTAATGTCATTGGGGGCTTTATATGCCATTACAATTCGTGTATTGCAAATCTGAAATAAGCAAGGGGTAGCAGAGAGTGATGGGAATGTTTGGCAACCCCAATATACTAAAGCTCTGCACTGGTAAAAAAAAATCTTCCTCTTAGCACTTTGGTGCTCTGTTGTTATTCATTGCTACAATGCTTTGCAGTCTTTGTTGCTCTCGTTTGCCTGTCCTGCTGTCCTCTTCTTGCTATGGATAATGCTACCTAGTGAGACTACCAATTGCTTATAAGGCATACCTACCAACTGTCCCTGATTTCAAGGGACTGTCCCTGATTTGGAGCAATGTCCCTCTGTCCCTCTTTGCTCCTCATTTGTCCCTCATTTTGGTCTGATCTATATAGATGTATATAAAATGCATTTTTTATCTATCAAAAAATGTTTCCCAGTGCTAAACCTTTCATTTGATTTATAAATTGCTGCATTTGTAAATTCCAAAAGCCAATATAAAGGAATAGTAGTGGTAAAAAAAAGCACTTGTGGGTTTAACCAATCTTATTTTTTTTGTACAATTCTCCTTTAAGGGGGTGTGGCAAGGGGTGTGTCCTATGCCTGCATACTTTTGCTGATAGGTGTCCCTCATTCCCATCTCAGAAAGTTGGGAGGTATGTATAAGGTAAGGGATCAGGTAAATAGTGAGTATTTTATTTTGGAAAAGAGAGCGTATTGTTGATACCTGATGATATATACTGACAAGTGTTGAAAGTAGATCAGACTCTTGTCACTGTGAAGATTCCAAAAACACAGATCCTCTTTTTGCCACCGTTGCTCCCTCAGAAGCTGTTCATTTTGTCACTTTTAGAGAAGACATTCAAAGTTCTCATCTTACCACCGCTGCTCTACCTCAATAAGATATCCATCATATAATAGGTGCTGGGTATAGGGTGGCTGAGCATTTCCAGATAAACTAGTATACGAAGCATGGAAAGAGAAATATACTAGAGAGGCGCTGACTTTGGTTAACGAGTCAGATAAATAGTCAATACAGGAATATCTACCGTTCTAGCCAGCTCTTACAAGGCCATGCACATCGAGCAATCCTATGAAAAAGTGTTTTGAGAAATCTGGATCTGAAATCTATTGCAATAAGGCAGATGAAAAGATTCCATCAGGTTCGATTTTTCACCAGAAGAAAAGTTTGCAAATGCTGTGAAAGAGACGATTGCCTGCAAGGAAACTACAGAAGCTCCTGAGAAGGTTAGAAAATAGTTTCCTAACTTTAAAAAGGTACTGGTTCTTCTCCCTCACTGAAGACAAATGGCAAAAGCCAGAAAAGAAGCCATGCATCAATAACAGACTAGGCAAGCTATACCCTTTAAAGAAGAACATTGGACCAATGCAACTACAGTATGTATATAGTATACCCCTCCTGAAGCTGCAAATTACTGTAGTAGACACCGCTACTCCAGTAGTAGAAAAGTACAACTGCTGGGCACAGGCACCATTCAGAGAATGATGTACATTTTCTCAATGAATGCAAAGCATTCTCTCAATGGACAAGGCAGAGAGGGTGACATCACCGCCCTGCATCTCCAAATCATGAAAGGCGCCCATGCTGAGCAGCCAACCTCCTGTGTTCAGAAAACAGTCTGCTACAGTGATTTCCAGCTTCTAGATGGATCCCACAGGTATGGTACATGCATAGTTACATTGGTCCTACCTAATCCAATGTAACCATATCCAAATCTGGAATGCCTCTTTATCTGCCCCACGTACATATACTGCGGCAGTATATATTATATATATTAAGCGCAAAATCACGTACCTGTACATCATTTTTACTTTGGCTCCGGGGCGCGTGTGCACGCTGCTAGAGCCCAGCTCCCGCTGCAATTGGATACAGCGGGAGCCAATCAGCAGGTCCGCCGGAAACCTGGCTATCGTACCAAGAGAGGCAGAACGGCGGTCTGCCTATGTAAACAAGGCAAATCGCCATTCTGCTAGTAAGGAAGACAGAGATCTTGTGTTTTTGCTAAGCAGGAACACGGATCTTTGTCTTCTTACAGTTTAACCATCCCCCACACAGTAAGAAAGCACTTTCAGTGAACACATTAAACCCTTTGATCGCCCCTGATGGTAAAGTGATTGCAAACCTTTGTGTTTTTTTTTTTTTTTTTAAATAACATGTCATAATTACCTCCACTGTGCAGCTCGTTTTGCACAGAGTGGCCCTGATCATCCTCTTCTGGGGTCCCTCATGCATTTGCATCTCTAGACACGAATGCCGGACTCGGCTCCGCCCCTGCGTCATTGAATTTGATTGACAGAAGCTGGAGCCAATGGCTGCTATCAATCTATTGAATCAAAAGCCGGGATCCCATGCAGAGAGGGAAAGTGCGTCTCCGCCGAGGGCATTACGGGGCTCATGTAAGTAGAACGGGGGGGGGGGCTGGGGGCCCGGTCACTGCCAGAAGCTTTTTCACCTTAATGCATAGGATGTATAAAGGTGAAAAAACACAAAGGGTTTACAACCCCTTTAACTCCTTCCCTGCCAGTGTCATTAGTACAGTAACAGTGCATTTTTTTAGCACTGATCACTGTATTGGTGTCACTGGTCCGCAAAAAAAAGTGTCAGTTAGGTGTCCGATTTGTCCACCGCAAAGTCGCAGTCCTGCTAAAAATCGCTGAACGCTGCCATTACTAGTAAAAAAAAATTAAAAATCCATAAATCTATTCCATAGTTTGTAGGCGATATAACTTTTGTGCAAACCAATGAATATACATTTATTGGGATTTTTTTTACCAAAGAAGGAAAAAATGGAACTAATAGTGACATGTTTCGCCAACCTACAGGGCGCTATCAAAGTCTTTGATAACGCCCTGTAGGTTGGCGAAACATGTCGACATATTTCCGGTGGCACTGACGCCATTTCCTGCTCCTTGGAATGCACTTCCTGGTTTCTGGAACACACGCCGTGAGCAGAATCCAGATCCATCTCTAATTCCTTTACATGCCTGTTATTATCAACTATTTTGTAAGTACCCATTTGTATATGGAATAAATCCCTTTGCAAACAGTATTTTTCACTATTAGTTCCATGTTTTCCTTTTTTGGTGCCTGGTGATTCTGCTGAGAAATTCCAACAAGATATCCTTTGATCTGATGTGCACAACACCACTCCTGAGCTTCTCTGGATACCATCACATAAGCCTGAAGTGACCCCCAGACTGCAATGCTGGGGGTCATCCCCATTTGGTGAGTGGGGACACGTGGGGGTGGCGTTTCTGCACCAGAAAAGTCCTGGAGCGTCTGTGGTCCATTGCACTTCAAAAGTTTTTTTTCCCATTGCGGATCAGAACATTCAGCAGATTTATTGGGACTTTATTTACATGTTTGTTTTGTATATTCACATCTGCACTCATCTACACTTGGTCACTAGGGATGAGCTTCGCGTTCGAGTCGAACCCATGTTCGACTCGAACATTGGCTGTTCGATCATTCGCCAAATTGCGAACGTTATGGGCTGTTTGCGCCAAATTTGTGTGGCGCGTCATGGCCCATAATTCACTGCGGCATCGCAGTGCATTGCTGGCTGATGATTGGCCTAACAGCGCCGTCGGTAGAGAGAGCTGTAATTGGCCAAAGCCCACACTATATAAGGCCGCCTGCGCGGCGGCCCTGTGTAGTGTGTTCCGGCGTGCTGAGAGATAGAGAGAGAGACAGTGTCATTTCATTTGAGTTAGCTAGATTAGGCAGGACAGTCAGTGAGTTAGCTGCACTTACAGTGTATTGTGTATATATATGCATCCCAGGTGTTGCATATATATATATATATATATATATATATACACTGTATTCAGTTTAGCTAGTTCCGTTCCTGTTATCTTCCTACTGACAGGCAGGCTTGTCTTGTTACAGTATTTACAGCTACCTGAAGAAAATTGCTGGTGTTCTTTTGATCCTATTAGTACCACAGTCAGGCAGCTAGACTATTTACAGTTAGTGTAGTGCATCCTCCTCACAGTGTTCAGTTAAAGCTACAAGTTAGTTTAGTGTGACCTCTGCACAGTGTTCAGCTAAAACTGCAAGTTAGTGTAGTGCACAGTGTTCAGCTAAAGCTACAAGTTAGGGTAGTGCGTCCTCCTCACAGTGTTCAGCTAAAACTACAAGTTAGTGTAGTGCGACCTCTGCACAGTGTTCAGCTAAAGCTACATATTAGTGTAGTGCATCCTCCTCACATTGTTCAGCTAAAACTACAACTTAGTGTAGTGAGACCTCTGCACAGTGTTCAGCTAAAGCTACAAGTTAGTGTAGTGCGTCCTACTCACAGTGTTCAGCTAAAACTACAAGTCAGTGTAGTGCGACCTCTGCACAGTGTTCAGCTAAAGCTACAAGTTAGTGTAGTGAGACCTCTGCACAGTGTTCAGCTAAAGCTACAAGTTAGTGTAGTGTGTCCTGCTCACAGTGTTCAGCTAAAACTACAAGTTAGTGTAGTGCGACCTCTGCACAGTGTTCAGCTAAAGCTACAAGTTAGTGTAGTGCGTCCTCCTCACAGTGTTCAGCTAAAACTACAAGTTAGTGTAGTGAGACCTCTGCACAGTGTTCAGCTAAAGCTACAAGTTAGTGTAGTGCATCCTCCTCACAGTGTTCAGCTAAAGCTACAAGTTAGTTAAGTGTGACCTCTGCACAGTGTTCAGCTAAAGCTACAAGTTAGGGTAGTGCGTCCTCCTCACAGTGTTCAGCTAAAGCTACAAGTTGGTGTAGTGTGTCCTCCTCACAGTGTTCAGCGAAAGCTACAAGTTAGTGTAGTGCGACCTCTGCACAGTGTTCAGCTAAAGCTACAAGTTAGGGTAGTGCGTCCTCCTCTAAAGCTACAAGTTAGGGTAGTGCGTCCTCCTCACAGTGTTCAGCTAAAGCTACAAGTTGGTGTAGTGTGTCCGCCTCACAGTGTTCAGCGAAAACTACAAGTTAGTGTAGTGCGACCTCTGCACAGTGTTCAGCTAAAGCTGCAAGTTAAAGGGGTTGTAAAGGTAATTTTTTTTTTTTCTAAAATAACAAACATGTTATACTTACCTTCACTGTGCAGCTCGTTCTGCACAGAGTGGCCCCGAACCTGGTCTTCTGGGGTCCCTCGGCGGCTGTTTCAGCTCCTCCCCGCAAGCATTTACCACCTTAATGCGAGCTCCCTCGCATGGTGGTGAGTGCTTGCAGGCGCGCTCCCGTGATACAGCCGGCGGCTATAGCCGCTCGCTGTATCACTCGGCCCCGCCCCCGGCGCGCCGCGTCATCGGATGTGATTGACAGCAGCGCGAGCCAATGGCTGTGCTGCTTTCAATCCATCCACTGCAGCCAATCAGTGACCAGGCTGAGCTGCAATGAGGACGAGCAGCGAAGATTCGAGGCGTCAGGTAAGTAAAACGGGGGGGCTGGGGGCGGCGGTACTGTCAAAAGTTTTTTCACCTTAATGCATAGAATGCATTAAGGTGAAAAAATTTTTATCTTTACAACCCCTTTAATGTAGTGTGTCCTCCTCACAGTGTTCAGCTAAAACTACATGTTAGTGTAGTGCGACCTCTGCACAGTGTTCAGCTAAAGCTACAAGTTAGTGTAGTGCGTCCTCCCCACAGTGTTCAGCTAAACCTACAAGTTATTTTTTTGCGAGCTCTGCACAGTGTTCAGCTAAAGCTACCTGTAGAAGGTTGGTGGCGTTTTCCTGATCCTATCACTACCGCAGGCAGCTAAATAAGCTACAAGTTATTTTTTTGGCGAGCTCTGCACAGTGTTCACCTAAAACTACCTGTAGAAGGTTGGTGGTGTTTTCCTGATCCTATCACTACCGCAGGCAGCTAAATAAGCTACAAGTTATTTTTTGGTGAGCTCTGCACAGTGTTCACCTACAGCTACCTGTAGAAGGTTGGTGGCGTTTTCCTGATCCTATTACTACCGCAAGCAGCTAAATAAGCTACAAGTTAGTGTAGTGCGAGCTCTGCACAGTGTTCACCTAAAGCTACCTGTAGAAGGTTGGTGGTGTTTTCCTGATCCTATCACTACCCCAGGCAGCTAAAAAAGCTACAAGTTATTTTTTGGCGAGCTCTGCACAGTGTTCACCTAAAGCTACCTGTAGAAGGTTGGTGGCGTTTTCCTGATCCTATCACTACCGCAGGCAGCTAAATAAGCTACAAGTTATTTTTTTGGCGAGCTCTGCACAGTGTTCACCTAAAGCTACCTGTAGAAGGTTGGTGGTGTTTTCCTGATCCTATCACTACCTCAGGCAGCTAAAACAGCTACAATTTATTTTTTGGTGAGCTCTGCACAGTGTTCACCTAAAGCTACCTGTAGAAGGTTGGTGGCGTTTTCCTGATCCTATTACTACCGCAAGCAGCTAAATAAGCTACAAGTTAGTGTAGTGCGACCTCTGCACAGTGTTCAGCTAAAGCTGCAAGTTAGTGTAGTGTGTCCTCCTCACAGTGTTCAGCTAAAACTACATGTTAGTGTAGTGCGACCTCTGCACAGTGTTCAGCTAAAGCTACAAGTTAGTGTAGTGCGTCCTCCCCACAGTGTTCAGCTAAACCTACAAGTTATTTTTTTGCGAGCTCTGCACAGTGTTCAGCTAAAGCTACCTGTAGAAGGTTGGTGGCGTTTTCCTGATCCTATCACTACCTCAGGCAGCTAAAACAGCTACAAGTTATTTTTTGGTGAGCTCTGCACAGTGTTCACCTAAAGCTACCTGTAGAAGGTTGGTGGCGTTTTCCTGATCCTATTACTACCGCAAGCAGCTAAATAAGCTACAAGTTAGTGTAGTGCGACCTCTGCACAGTGTTCAGCTAAAGCTGCAAGTTAGTGTAGTGTGTCCTCCTCACAGTGTTCAGCTAAAACTACATGTTAGTGTAGTGCGACCTCTGCACAGTGTTCAGCTAAAGCTACAAGTTAGTGTAGTGCGTCCTCCCCACAGTGTTCAGCTAAACCTACAAGTTATTTTTTTGCGAGCTCTGCACAGTGTTCAGCTAAAGCTACCTGTAGAAGGTTGGTGGCGTTTTCCTGATCCTATCACTACCGCAGGCAGCTAAATAAGCTACAAGTTATTTTTTTGGCGAGCTCTGCACAGTGTTCACCTAAAGCTACCTGTAGAAGGTTGGTGGTGTTTTCCTGATCCTATCACTACCGCAGGCAGCTAAATAAGCTACAAGTTATTTTTTGGTGAGCTCTGCACAGTGTTCACCTAAAGCTACCTGTAGAAGGTTGGTGGCGTTTTCCTGATCCTATTACTACTGCAAGCAGCTAAATAAGCTACAAGTTAGTGTAGTGCGAGCTCTGCACAGTGTTCACCTAAAGCTACCTGTAGAAGGTTGGTGGTGTTTTCCTGATCCTATCACTACCCTAGGCAGCTAAATAAGCTACAAGTTATTTTTTGGCGAGTTCTGCACAGTGTTCACCTAAAGCTACCTGTAGAAGGTTAGTGGTGTTTTCCTGATCCTATCACTACCGCAGGCAGCTAAATAAGCTACAAGTTAGTTTTTTGCGAGCTCTGCACAGTGTTCAGCTAAAGCTACCAGTAGAAGGTTGGTGGTGTTCTCATACTACAGGCAGGCAGTTGATTTTGCTAGCTGCAGTATCAGTACATATATATATATATATATATATATATATATATATCCCAGCTTAGTGCAGCTACGGGCCATTAGTATGTCTGGAAGGCCAACAAGGAGAGGCAGACAGTCCCAAGCCAATAAAAGAGGGCAAGCAGGCTCTGTGTCTAGAGGCAACAGTGCTGGTCGTAGAGACGGTGCATCCTCATCAGCACGTGGCTGTGGGACACGCTTGCCCTTTTTTTCGGCAGCTGGCCGTGTTGAGCCGCAACATGCGGAAGACTTGGTCGAGTGGATGACCAAGCCGTCCTCATCCTCCTCATCCTCTCTCACCCATGCTCAGGGTACTTTGTCTGGCAAAGCAGCGGCCTCTTTCCTCGACTCAATGTCATCAGTGACTCCTTCCCTAGCCCCATCATGTCCTCCTGAGGAGTCCCTCGAACTGTTTGACCACAGTGTTGGGTACATGCTCCAGGAGGATGCCCAGCGTTTGGAAGGCTCTGATGATGATACTGAGCTAGATGAAGGCAGTAACGTGAGCACGGACAGAGGGGATGCCCAAGAAGGACAGCAATTTGGCAGTCATGCTCCCCCTGCTGCAGCATACTGCCAGGTTTGCTCCAGTGATGAGGAGGGAGGGGATGATGAGGTCACTGACTCAACGTGGGTGCCTGATAGGAGAGAGGAGGAGGAGTTCGTTGGCAAGCGTATCTAAAAGACCCACACCAAAGAAGAAAGAGGACCTCTCCTTGCTCCTCATCAGCTGAGATCTCCAACCCCACTATACCTTCAGTCCTCTCTGAGACCTGCACTGAGAGGAATGAAGGTGTAGAATTAGGTGTGTCACAGCCAAGTACTTGTGGGCAATCTGCTTTCGGTACACCGACGTCAGATTGTACCAGGCAAATTTCCCTGCCCCAGCTGCTGCACCGCCGAAAGAAGTTCGCTCCCAGCCATCCACATGCCCAGCGGTTGAATGCTAGCTTGGCAAAATTGCTAGCACTTCAACTGCTGCCTTTTCAGTTGGTAGACTCTGCCCCCTTCCGTGAGTTTGAGGAATGTGCGGTTCCTCAGTGGCAGGTACCCAAACGCCACTTTTTCTCACGGAAGGCGATTCCGGCTCTCTACCGGCATGTGGAAGGCAATGTCTTGGCCTCGCTGGACAGGGCGGTCAGCGGTAAGGTGCATATTACCGCTGACTCATGGTCCAGCAGGCATGGACAGGGACGTTACCTAAGTTTCCCCGCACATTGGGTGACTCTGCTGGCAGCTGGGAAGGATACAGGACAAGGTGCAGTAGTGTTGGAGGTTGTTCCGCCACCACGCCTCCAAAATACCACTACTAATGATTGTGACACACCTCTCTCCTCCACCCCCTCCTCTTCTTCTTCCTCCATGGCCTCTTCCTGTGCTTTGTCCTCGGAACCAGCGGTGCTCCGTAGCCGTTCAAGGGGCTACGCAAGTATGCAGGCCAAAAGATGCCATGCGGTGTTTGAGCTTGGTGTGCTTGGGGGACAGGAGCCACACTGGGGCAGAGGTTCTGTCAGCTCTGCAGGGGCAGGTTCAGAGGTGGTTGACGCCACGCCAACTTAAGGCAGGAATGGTGGTTTGCGACAATGGCACCAACCTCCTCTCTGCCCTCCGACAGGGACAAATGACCTATGTGCCCTGTTTGGCTCACGTCCTTAACTTGGGGGTGCAGCAGTTCTTGGGCAGGTACTCGGGCTTACAGGATGTCCTGAGGCAGGCCAGGAAAGTCTGTGTGCATTTTCGCCGGTCATATAATGCCAGTGCTCGGCTGGCAGACCTCCAAAAAGGAGTTTAACCTGCCCAAGAACCGCCTAATCTGTGACATGCCCACCAGGTGGAACTCAACGTTGGCCATGCTGCAGCGGCTGCACACGCAGCAGAGGGCCATCAATGAGTACCTGTGCGACTATGGCACCAGGACAGGGTCAAGGGAGCTTGTTTTTTTTTCCCCACACCAGTGGGCCATGATCAGGGATGCATGCACTGTTCTGTCACCATTTGAGGAGGCCACGAGGATGGTTAGCAGTGACAGTGCATGCATCAGTGACACTGTCCCCCTTGTCCACCTGTTGGAGCACACGCTGCGTGGAATAATGGACAGGGCACTTGAGGCAGAACAGAGGCAGGAAGAGGAGGACTTCCTTAGCTCTCAAGGCCCCCTTTATCCAGACAGTGTTCCTGCGTGCCCGCCGATCACAGGAAGAGGACGAGGAGGAGGAGGATTGTGTCAGTATGGAGGTGGAGCCTGGCACACAGCATCAGCAGCAGTCTTTAAGGGATCAGTCCCAAGAAACACATGGACTTGTACGTGGCTGGGAGGAGGTGGCTGCGGACCATGTCGTCCTTAGTGACCCAGAGGACTGTGGACCGAATGCCTCAGCAAACCTACGCTGCATGGCCTCCCTGATCCTGCAAAGCCTGCGTAAGGATCCTCGTATTCGTGGTATCAAGGAGAAGGACCAATACTGGCTGGCAACGATCCTTGATCCACGTTACAAGGGTAAGGTTGCGGACCATATCTTGCCATCACAGAGGGAGCAGAGGATGAAACATCTTCGGGAGGCCTTGCAGAAAGGTCTGTGCAACGCGTTCCCAGAGACTGGGAGGGTACAAACTCCTGTTTCTGGACAACGTGTTGCTGAGGCTTCGGCCAGTCAAAGAAGGAGCGGTGGAGAAGGTGGCCGTCTGACCGATGCGTTCAGACAATTTTTTGGTCTGCAGCCCCAAGGCATGATCGGTTCCAGCAACCATCGCCAGCGTCTGTTTTACATGGTGCAGGAATACCTAGGGGAAAGATCTGACTTGGACACCTTTCCCACTGAAAATCCTCTGGGTTACTGGGTCTTGAGGATGGATCACTGGCCAGAGCTTGCACAGTATGCAATTGAGCTACTGGCCTGTCCTGCATCCAGCGTTCTTTCGGAACGCACATTCAGTGCTGCTGGAGGCTTTGTAACCGATCACAGGGTGCGTCTGTCCACCGACTCGGTCGATCGACTGACGTTCATAAAAATGAATCAGTCTTGGATCACCACCAGCTACCAAGCACCTGATGCTGATGTAACCGAATATTTTTTTTTTAAATCTCAGATCCCTTCAAAGACTGCCTATGCTGATGCTGAGTGACTATCCTGAGTAATTATCCTCTTCCTCCTCAATCATCACGCTGATAGCTTGTAAGAACATTTTTAGTTCTGGGCGCCACCACCAGTGCCTAAGGCCCAATTTTTCAGCCCCTGTTTAACAGGGGCATGTAATTACAATTTTTGATGCAATACTTTGCAGCAGGGCTCGTTTCTGCGTTCCAACTAGAGTATCTGCGAGGGGTTGCAGTGTTGTGGCACCAGCACCATTGCCTAAGACCCAATTTTTCAGCCCCTGTTTAACAGGGGCGTGTAATTACAATTCTTGATCTAATATTTCACAGCAGGGCCCGTTTCTGCGCCCACCAAGAGCGAGTGAGGACTTACAGTGTTGTGGCAATAGCACCACCACCACCAAAGGGCCAATTTTTCTGCCCCTGTTCAACAGGGGCATGTAATTACAATTCTTGATCTAATATTTCACAGCAGGGCCCTGTAAGGGCTTACAGTGATGTGGCCACAACACCTAAGGCCCAAATTTCTGCTGAGTATATAGGGTAGGCAACTACTTTCAAACATCCAACTTACAAACGAGTCCTACTTGCAAACGGAAGGAGACAACAGGAGGTGAGATGAAATCTACCCCTAGGAAGGAAAATTCTCTCCTGTAAGAGCCGGTTCACACAGGGGCGACTTGTCAGGCGACCTAGCCGCCTGACAAGTCGCCTCCCGTTCTGTACAATGGAACCGTTCTAATAGGAGCGACGCAAGTCGCTCCGACTTAGAAAAAGGTTCCTGTACTACTTTGGGGGCGACTTGGGGCGACTTGCATAGACTTCTATACAGAAGTCGTTTTGCAAGTCGCCGCGGAAGTCGTTTGCAGGTTGCCTTGCTGAGGCGACCTGCAAGTCGTGCCGCCCCTGTGTGAACCGGGGCTTACAGTTAATATGGGAAAAACGTTTCTCCTTTTCACTGATGCGTTATCACCAATCCTTGTTTCACAAAAAAACCCAAATTTTCAAAAAACATTTGTCATTGGGACAAAAAATGAGGTGAAATCTTCTGAAGAGGAGCACAGACAGCAAAACAAATGTCACAGGGGTGATAACCCTTCCCTATGTTTTCCAAAAAGTTTAAAATAGATTTTTTGTCTGGAGCTAAACACGTTAAAAATGTACCAGTTCAAAATTACAAACAGATTCTACTTAACAACAAACCCAGAGTCCCTGTCTTGTTTGCACCGCCTGTATACTGCTGTTCAGAGTATATAGGGCCCCACGCCTTTCCTTTTTTTAATTTAGGTGCAGGGTTCCCCTTAATATCCATACAAGACCCAAAGGGCCTGGTAATGGACTGGGGGGTACCCATGCTGTTTGTCTCACTGATTTTCATCCATATTGCCAGGACCCGACATTACATTAAAGCCGCAAGCAGTTTTAAATGACTTTTTTTCCTTTAAAAATGACATTTTGTGCAGGGACTGTTCTAAGCACGGGAAACACGCGCCACTTTACAGGCATACTATAGACACCCCCAGGTACGATATTTAAAGGAATATTTCACTTTTTTTTTTTTTTTACTTTCAGCATCATTAAAATCACTGCTCCTGAAAAAACGGCCATTTTTAAAAGTTTTTTTTGCATTGATACATGTCCGCTGGGGCAGGACCCGGGTCCCCAAACCCTTTTTAGGACAATACCATGCAAATTAGCCTTTAAAATGAGCACTTTTGATTTAGAACGTTCGAGTCCCATAGACGTCAATGGGGTTCTAACGTTCATGCAAATTTTCAGTCCGTTCGCAGGTTCTGGTGCGAACCGAACCAGGGGGTGTTCGGCTCATCCTTATTGGTCACACATGTTTAATAACATTTGCGAGTGCCACATTTCCATAATTTTAGTAATAAAAGTAAGATTTTATACAATATTGGCTACATGATATTTATATATTATTTTTCTTGATACCACATTTAAGTTCCCCTTTATATATATATTTGTAGTGCATTGCCATTAATTCTGAACACCAACGCAAAACACATATACAGTAAAAATAAAATGCAACTGCCTTATAGCGTGGAGTAGACAGAATCTAGAGCAGCTGTGCATGACAACCAATCGGCTTCTTCATTTCATTTTCAAAGCTTAAAATGGTTGTAAAGACTGGAGGTTTTTTACCTTCATGCATTCTATGTATGAAGGTAAAAAATCTTCAGTTTGCATCTCCCCCTCAGCCCCCCTAATATTTACCTAAGCCCAATCTCGATCCAGCGATGTGCACGAGACCTGAGGCTCACCCAGGTCTCTCCCTCCTGATTGGCTGAGACGCAGCAGCAGAAGCCATTGGCTCACACTGCTGTCAATCACAGCCAGAGAGGTGGGAGCGGGGGGGGGGGTGGGGCTGAGCCGCACTCTCTGTGTCTTATGGACGCAGAGAGCTGAGTTGGGAGCAAGCCCACACGAGTGCCCCATAGCAAGTGGCTTGCTATGGGGGCACTTGGTAAGGGGGAGGGCCCAGGAGCGCCGGCAAGGGACCCGAGAAGAGGAGGATCAGGGCTGAAAACCAAAACCATTGCACAGAGCAGGTAAGTATAAAATTTTTTTTTTATATATTTTTTTCCTTTACAATCACTTTAACTAAACGGGAAAGTTACTATGCAGAGCTGCTCAAGTTTGTCTGCTCCAATTTTAGTAAACTGCCCTCGCTGCGTATTGTGATGCTCTATATTGTCTGTTAAGGTGGTCAAGTGCCCATTCAAAATAACAGACGTCTGTTAATGCACCCAAAGGTGACAATGGAGGGGGTCACAAGCAGTTTTTCTGACTAATAATGCCCTTTTATGGGAAAATATTTTATTGCTATACCTAAAGACATCTATCTCTGTTTAGTGATATATGACTAGATTAGCATTATAAGAAAATGGCAAATAACATAACAAATGACAAAAATCATCATTGGCTTAAAAAAAACCCCCAAAAACTTTATAATAAAAATATATCAATGTCATGCAAAAACACAATACAGTAAATTTAAACCATGTAACAGTACAAGTTTTATC
Source organism: Aquarana catesbeiana (assembly GCF_042186555.1). Classification (NCBI taxonomy): domain Eukaryota; kingdom Metazoa; phylum Chordata; class Amphibia; order Anura; family Ranidae; genus Aquarana; species Aquarana catesbeiana. The sequence goes on along the minus strand of NC_133325.1, from coordinate 685,517,830 downwards.
TCAGTCATCATGACCAGGTAATTACTTCAACTCCTTTTCAATAGCAAAGAACCAACGAAAAATATTTTACATATCATCAAAAGACGCAGCAAAGGAACAGAGCATCTTGGAGTTCCTGGCTGATTAGAGCTGTGATATTACAAATGATCTAAGTGTCAAAATTAGGTAGGCTATTTATCATTTTATACCCACCAGTCACTCTTTGTTCATGTTGTTCAATTCGGCTGTCTGCTTCACACAAAGTCCCAAACTCTCTCCTTATGTCAATTCAATAGAGATGGAGGCACTTGACGTTTCATGTCTTGGCCTCATATAAATTCTCAAACCTCCCTTTTTAAAAAATTGTCAAAATTTTTCTTATTTTAGTGTCATCAGTATGTTCAGAAGTGTAGAACTGGCCCCATGGCCGGAACACAAGCACATGTGGTTTAATCCTGGGGCCAGTGAATTCTCTACTGGTACTTTTATTTAAAGTTAAACTCCTGGCAAATAATAAAGACATACATTAATGCAGGTCTGTATTAAAAAAAATTAAATGTATTTTTTCAAATTAAATTAGTGTAAATACCAGAATTTGAGTTGTTATCAGTCTCTTGCAATCTCCTGTAAAGCTGCACTCAGGCTAGGGGGTGGTGAGGGCAGCACTGGGAGAAAATCAAGTGTGCTGCATGTGTTGACAAAGTACTGCAAATGCTAATTGAAAATCAGAAGAATGACCTCATCAGTCTGCTGCTCTCATTTAGTAAAATAGGCTCGGTGGGTTACTGCAAAGCACGATGCCTCTTCATGACTTCAATTCAATAAGAGTTAAATAACGCGTCATACAATGCGGTAAAATACTGCATGCGGTAACAATTGTGCAAGTGTTCAATTCATTAAGAATTTTCCATTAAATAACAAATGCATTATTTGTTTGATTTAGCGGTAATTACCGCATTAATTAATGTGGTAATTTACCGCATTGAGCTGGTTGCTAAGGAACGGGTTGTGAAATCAACCGCCACATCCTTAACAACGGATGACTCATCAGCTGTCAGCGGGTTTCCCGCTGACGGCTGAATACATAAAAAAAAGCTGGCAATTAAAGATGTTGAAAAAAAAATCAGCGTGCCCCCCCACCCCAACGCACCTTGTCCCCGTGTTGGGGACAAGGGTCTCATCCCCACAACCGTGGCTGGGGTTGTGGGGGTCTGCAGGTAGGGGGCTTATCGGAATCTGGTAGCCCCCTTTATGAAGGGAGCCCCCAGATCCTGCCCCCCCCCCCCCCATGTGAATGAGTATCGGGTACTGAAATAAATCTGAAATTGAAATATATACTAAACTAGGCATTATCCGAAGGTGGTTACAGATACCCTCTATTTATTCCATATATGTATTCATTTGTCTATTCCTATAGTTAGCTAGTCTATTAAAACTGATAGTTACTGCTAATAGCACAATAATATAAGGTTAGCTATGATAACAAACACACTGCTTAATAAAACAATGTCTTATTTATTTCCCAAGAAAATAGGAAGATGCTAACTTGAAAATACTATAGAACATATAACACAAGAACATCAAAGATACTTATCGCAAGCCTGTCCCCCTAGACACGGTCTCATCAGCTGGGCTCAAGATGATGGCAACAGAGAGAGCTATCAGGCACGAGCGAAGAGTGAAAAGGGGATGATTTCCCTTCTGTGTGCACTTTTTACACATTCATTCAGACCCACTTGTAACCACCCCCACTAGCCTCCTGTCCAATGAGATATTTCCAAGAGGCAGTCCTTTTAATATATTATATTTCTGTATTGGCCTCTAGGGGCAGCATTCGTTCATGTATCATCGCTATGTGATCTTGTCCTTCAGTCTTAGCTGGCCCTTTGATCTTCTGTAGCAGGACTTCATAGCTTGCTTGCATAGCGTTATCACTCCAGCCGATCAGAAGCCAAGCTTTTGTTCTACAAAGCTTTGATGTGCAACTTGTTACATTCCAGTCACCTGGCATCAACCAGAAAGAGAAACTCCAGAAATATGATATTAAACCATGTTGCCTTCCAACAGGTACATAGTACCCCTAACCATTCACCAAAAAAGTGTCACAAAGTATTAAAAACACACACACAGTTTTTGACAATTCCTTTATTAAAGAATAAAAAAAATAGTGTCACCCGATGCAAATCCATCGTCAATGACGCCGCCCGCCAGACCCAGAAAAGAAAAAAAAACAAAAGCGAAGAAGCTCTTGCCATCGATGAAGGCTGGCTGCCTACTGCAGGCTTCGCAGTTTAACATTTCTTATATAGGTAAGGGGTGGGGCAACCTGGCTACATCACCTGGTGGTCCCGCCCCCTGCATGCTGGGTCGGTACCCGATACTCATTTACATGGGGGGGAGGGATCTGGGGACTAGATAAGCCCCCTGCCCGCAGACCCTCACAACCACCGGCCACAGTTGTGGGGACAAGGGCCCTCCCCTGCCTCAAAGTACCCACCCCCCATGTTGAGGGCATGTAGGCTGGTATGGTTCGGGGGAGGCACTCGTTCATGCATGGGGGGGACCCCACACTGTTTTTTTTCAACCCTTTTAATTGTCAGCTTTTTTTATACCCAGCTGTCAGCAGGGAACCCGCTGACAGCTGATGAGTCATCCGTTGTTAAGGACACCGTGGCTGGCTTCCTGGCCCGCTTCTTAGCAACCAGCTATTTATCAAAAAACAGCGTGGGGGTCCCCTTGACCCCCATGCTGTTTTTTTGACACGTACAACACATGATACCGCAAGCAAAACTCTGGTGGTAAATATCACACGCTTTTTTACTTTTTTACTTTCCTTTTATGAATTAGACTTAAGAGCTTTTTAAGCGATATTTACCAGCACATTTTTTTTCCACGGGAAATAGCGCATAATTGTTTTTTTTTACTGAATTTTATTATGAATTGGACTTTATTTACCGCATGCGATAATGTATGCAAATGAGTAATATGATACCCTTATTGCATGTGGTTGTATGCATAAAGATAAAAAGCCTTCTGTGTGCAGCAGCCCCCCTCAGTCCCCCTAATACTTACCTGAGACCAGGGCCGCCATCAGGGGGGTACAGCTGTTACAACTGTAAGGGGCCTGAGGGGCCTGAGGGGCCCGTCCGGGCCAGAAGAAGGCAGGACAGGTGAAGGGGATCCGTGCTGTGCAGTATAGAAACAATCTCACAGTTTCTGCAGTTCTCGTGTCATTGATTTTAGACATCGAGCTCTTTACTGCCACCTCTGGCTACTATGTGCATGTGCACCCCCCATGTGACAGTGATCTGCCTGTACTATGCTTCTCAGCAACATGTCAGCTTTGTAAAAACAAGCTGGGACCAGGTAGGAAGTTATAAGTAGGGGCTGTGAAGGAAAGGGAGAGAGATTGTGTACAGGGAGGGGCCAGAGGCTTGTGTGTGTGTACAGATTTGTGTATGTGGGCTGCCATACAGGTGTGTGTGGGGTGGCTGACATATATACAGGTGTGTGTTGTGGCGCTGACATGTACAGGTGTGTGTGGGGGGGGTGCTGACATATGTACAGGTGTGTGGGGGGGCACTGATATATATACAGGTGTGTGTGTGGGGGGGCGCTAAGATATATACAAAGGTGTGTGAGGGGGGCTGCCATATATGCAGGTGTGAGGGGGGCTGACATATATACAGGTTTGGGGGGCGACAAATATACAGATGTGTGTGGGGGCTGACATATATACAGGTGTGTGTGAGGGGGGCTGCCATACATACAGGTGTGTGTGAGGAGGGGGGCTGCCATATATACAGGTGTGTGTGAGGGGGGCTGCCATATATACAGGTGTGTGTGAGGGGGGCTGCCATACAGTATATACATGTGTGTGAGTGGGGCTGACATATATACAGGTGAGGTTGCCGGTGTGCGAATTTGGTAGGATTGCCCATAGGCAAGCCCTGGGGAATGTTGGTGGTCAGGCTCGGGGGGGGGGTTCCCAGGTCTAAAGCTGTGCCCAACAATTTCTGATGGCTGCCCTGCCTGAGACACATCTCTGTCCAGCGATGTCCACGAGTGCTGTCCGGGACTCTCCCTCCCGATTGGCTGAGACACAGCAGTGGCGCCACTTGCTTTGGCTGCTTTCAATCAAAGCCAGTTAGCCAATCAGGAGAGAGAGGGGAGGGGCTGAACCGCACCTCCGTGTATGGACACACAGAGCTGCAGCTTAGCTCGGGTGCCCCCATAGCAAACTGCTTGCTATGGGGGCATTTAACAGGGGGGAGGGGCCAGGGGCACAGAAGAAGGACCTGAGAAGAGAAGGATCGGGGCTACCCCATGCAAATCCACTGTAAGAGAGCAGATAAGTATAACATCTTTATTATTTTTATACAAAAAAATGAAACTTTACAATCACTTTAATGTTATGGCATAAATTATTGCCAATTATTAATAGAAAAAAAATGTTGCTGTAAATGCCTAAAAAAGTGTTAGCTGAGTTAAAGTGTTACTAAACCCACAACAGTAAAATCAGTCTGTATATGCAGTAAAGCTTGTTATACTCACTGTGGAACCTAAGGGGTTAAGCCTCTGCATTGTGTATAAAAGCTGTGTGATCCTGTGTTCTCTGATCCTCCTCTTCTTTACTGACTCCAACCCATCTCATGATAGAACAGAGCATTAGAAGTCAGGCTACACATGCTCAGTTTGGTTTATATTGCTAGAGAGTTGTTTTTTTTTCTTGGGAGGGTGCATGTGATCAAAACAGGGCCAATCAGCACTGTCCAGACAGAGGATTGGGGGAGAATGAAAACTCTTCCTACAAGCTTTAAGCAGAGACTGATACAAGTCACAAGATTGCTATATACTGCTGATGAGAAAAGGTGTTTTGCAGTTTATATTTACTAAAATAATTGCATTTCCATGTTCTGTGTACCGTGACCAGATATAGTGAATGTAGGTTCTGGGTTTAGTAACACTAAGCGAAAGAAATCTAAGATTCCTCCATCCACACAAACAGCTTGGATGGATAAAGCTTGGGTGGACTCTGCTGAGCAATAGCATTCCGACCAGGGCAGCCATCAGAAATTTTTGGGCCCCTTACACAGCTTTAGACCTGCCTGCCCCCCCCCAACCCCCGAGCCTGACCACCAACATCCCCCAGGGCTTGCCTATGGGCCATCCTACCGAATCTGCACACCGGCCACCTCACCTGTACACACTCAGCCCCCCCCCTCAATCCTGTATATATGTCAGTCCCCTCACGCCTGTATATTTGTCACCCCCCCAAACCTGTATATTTGTCAGCCACCCTCACACTGTATATATGTCAGCCCCCCCCACACACACCCCTCTATATATGGCAGCCCCCCTCACACACACCTTTATATATGTCAGCCCCGCCCACATACCTGTATATTTGTCCCCAAAACCTGTATATATGCCAGCCCCCCCTTACACCTGTATATATGTGAGCCCCCTCACATCTGTATATATGTCAGCCCCCCATACACACACACATCTGTATATATGGCAACCCCCCCACACACACCTGTATATATGTCAGCCCCCCCATACACACACACCTGTATATATGTCAGCCTCCCCCCACACACACCTGTATATATGGCAGCCCCCTCACACACACCTGTATATATGTCAGCCCCCCCCACACACCTGTATATATGTCAGCGCCCCCCCCACACACCTGTATATATGTCAGCGCCCCCCAACACACACCTGTATATATATCAGCGCCCCCCCACACCTGTATATATGTCAGCGCGCCCCCACACACACCTGTATATATGTCAGCGCCCCCACACACCTGTATATATGTCAGCGCCCCCCCACACACCTGTATATGTCAGCGCCACATACACAAATCTGTACACACACACAAGCCTCTGGCCCCTCCTTGTACACAAACAGCCCCCCTCCCTTTCCTTCACAGCCCCTACTTGTAACTTCCTACCTGGTCCCAGCTCATTTTTACAAAGCTGACATGTTGCTAAGAAGCATAGTACAGGCAGATCACTGCCACACGAGGGGTGCACATGCACATAGTTGCCAGAGGTGGCAGTAAAGAGCTCGGTGTCTAAAATCAATGACACGAGAACTGCAGAAACTGTGAAATTGTTTCTGTAATGCACAGCATGGATCTCCTTCCTCCGTCCTGCCTTCTTCTGGCCCGGGTGTGCCCCTCGGGCCCCAGGGCCCCTTACAGTTGTAACGGCTGTACCCCCCTGATGGCGGCCCTGATTCTGACAGCCAGTGCTAGCCGATTGGCTGCATGCCCTGTCCAGCTGATAATTTTCAGCTTGGCTCCTTCGACAAAAGTCAACTGATTAATTGACTATAATGCATCCATCCACTGTTAGAATTTCAGCCGATTCCTCCAAATCGCTTCGAAATTCTAACAGTGCAGGGTCAGCTTTAGGCTTTATTTGTTGATCCCTTACTTTAACCTCATTTAACACTACATTACTATCTAAGATTAGGTTCATACTGTTGCATTTTGTTTGACTTGTGTTTGCATGGGTACAGCAGCCTATTCATTTGAATGGGCTGCTGTACATGTGGGAAAATGCAGGGAAAAGGTCCCTTCACATTTTTAAAATTGTAGCTGTATAGAAATCACATGGTGCACTTGCACCATTTGATTTCCAACACCTGAAAATGTGATGCATTTTCAGCTACATAGGGGTGCCATTAGGTAAGAATGGCACCCCCAAGCGTCTATCGAGTTTTGGCAGCGGGTGCTTGCGGTGCCGTGGCATGTTTGATTTACTTGCGGTCTGGCACCCGCAACCACTTGTAACAGTGTAAACCTAGCCTAAGACTACCCTGTCCAAAGGGTATAAGCAGTGCTGTGCCATTTTACTGTAGAATGAACAGCGTCTCACCCCATTACCAGGAGTGGTAAAATAACAGTTGCAGCACAGGGGTTTAGTGGTTAGAACATCTGTCTTGCAGCAGTGGGATCATTTGTTTGAATCCCAACCACCACACTAACTGCATGGAATTTCCATGTTCTTCCTGTGCTTGTGCGAGTTTCTTCCTACACTCCAAAGACATGATGGTGGGTAACTGGCTCCTGTCTAAATTGGCTGTAGTATGTGTAGCTATGCATGTGAGATAGGGACCTTAGATTGTAAGCTCCTTGTGGGCAGGGACTGATGTGAATATCCAATATATGTAAAGCCTGGTGTAAATTGTTGGGGCTATATAAATACCTACAAAAAATAAATACTAGCAGGATTAACAGGTAATAATTATGTTACAGGGGGGGAAACACAACTGCAGTGTTAATGCTAATGACAGGTATGTAATTTTTGATTTTGTGCCTTAGTTATACTTTACTTTCAACATCTGGTATCAGCCCATCTAGTGGAACTGCTCTAATTTTACTATGCTGGCATGGTCAAACACACACAATTTTATCTCTTATTTATAAATTATGTTATTTTTAACCCTCTCCTCCAATCCCTACACTGGCTCAAAATCACCCAGCGAATGAAATTCAAAATACTAACTACAACATACAAATCCATTCACAACTCTGCCCTGAGCTACATCACCAATCTTGTCTCCAAATATCACCCAAATCATCCTCTCCGCTCTTCTCAAGACCTCCTACTCTCAAGCTCTCTTGTCTCCTCCTCCCATGCTTGTCTCCAGGATTTCTCCAGAGCCTCTCCCATCCTCTGGAACTCGCTACCTCCACCTGTCCGGCTATCCCCTACTCTTGCTACCTTCAGGCGATCCCTGAAAACTCATCTCTTCAGGAAAGCCTATAACGTCTCTAACTAATCTTTTACCACTTCCATCAGCTCATTCCCCACAGTTGCAACCTTTTGTACCACCTGCTCCAACCTTTTAGAGTGTAAGCTCTTCTGAGCAGGGCCCTCTTAAACCCCTTGTCTTTTATTGTATAATTAACTGTATTGTCTCCCTTTTATATTGTAAAGTGCTGCGTAAACTGTTGGCGCTATATAAATCCTGTAAAATAATAATAATAATTTTTTCATAAGTAAACAATGCCCCAAGACTAATGTTTCATATTAGTATGCTTTGATGCACTTATGAGATTGATTTACATTTGGGAAGAAAATATGATTTTTTTTTCTTTGCTGTTATTTCCAATGTTTTCCCTTTCAAATCCTGTGTTTTAATTATTTATTAGAGTCCGTCTCCATCTGTCCTGAGGCACATCTACTCAGCATCAACTGAACGCCTGTGCTTACTTCATTAAAGTGATTAAAGCGGAAGTCAAAGCAAAATTTTTTTTCATCTGTAGCGCTCTTTACCCTCAAATCAATGTGCTATACCTTGTTCATTATTGCAGTGCAGCCAGCATTATTTTCTTGGTCTGGATCTAGGTAATGCCATGTACCAGTAACACTAAAATTACATGGCGGCAGTTCTGCCACTTCCACGTGGTCATTTGAACAAGAGCTAGAACCTTCCATTGACATTGACATTGTCTTGCAGCACTCTGGGCGACGCTGGCTTCCCTCCGGTCTGCGGAAAGCAGCTTTCTCGGTTCCCCTGTGTCTCTTCCCTCCTCTCCTCCATGCAACTCCTCCCTCCTCCTGCTGGTGGGCAATCCGATCGGATATCCTTTCAGCCAATTGGGTGACAAGTCTCATAACCCGCTTCCTGATTGGCCGGGAGGAGAATCAGTGTTACAATAGCGAATATTCATTTGCTATTGTCACACAACAGGGTGGGCTTTGGGCGCAGTGCAGGGAACTTCTGAACCCATAGTGAGTGATTGAGTCACTTCAGATGCAGGCAGTGTTGCCAACCTACCAGATTGAAATTTACTGACACGACACCTAAAATTTCCTGGCATAGCCAGGTTTTTACTGGCATTTCCAAAAGTTACAAAATTACAGTTTTAAGTGCAAAGTTTAGTATTTAGGCTACAAAAAAGTACAATATGCAATTAGCAATGTGAGTTAAGGTAGATATTAGGGCAAAAAACATATTTCTTATTTTATTTTCGATATAGTAAGTAAGTAGCTCAGGGACAGGACTCGGGAGGGCAAGAAATTAGAATAGGAAGGCACACGCACACATGAAGTTGACTGTTGGTCCCTTTAGTCCACTCCAGTCTAAACAGCACCGACAGTCCCGCTCCCGACCTGCCCTGCTCCTGTCCTGCAGATCCACACACGAGGCTCTGGCCGCTCTGCTTGGCTCCCTTGCACCATGACATCACACGACACGCTTGGGCTCCGCCTCCACCAGAGCAGCCCAAACACACTGTAGCAGGGACTCGGATGGTCTCGGTCGGCTCTGGACCGAGCCGAACATCACAGCCATATTTATTACTGGCAAATTTTTCCTTTTACTGGCAGGAGAAAATTGCCTGTTTTTTGCTGGCTGCCAGTAAAAATACTGATGGTTGGCACAACACTGGATGCAGGAGGGGGTGAATGCCTATATTCAGTTTGGAAAACATGAAAAGGTTAGAGTAGAAACTTTGAAACTTCTCACCCTCTGGAATCCTGAAAGACCAGCTGACTTAGAGAAGCATAAAGGTCTGCCCAAGGGGAGCAAGGTATGCTGGAGGGCATGAAGTGTAAAGGGGGAAGTCTCAAACTACAGTTTGCACACTCAGAACATGACACTCTGGATCCAGAGGTCCAGAATTTCCCAGAGCCATGTGTTTGAGAAAATCAACAGTTTTCCCCCAGACTTGAGCAAGTGGGGTGCCCCCTTATTTCTAAGAGGGATTGGTCCCTGACATGGAGGGTTTTGCAGACAAGGCCTTCTTATAAAAGGAGGCGCCTACCTTGGGTCTAGATTTAGAGGCCTGCGAGGGACAAATACAATTATTCTTAGTATCCGTCACTGCAGTTTTCACGGCCAGGGCCCTTGCCTTATTTCTCTGGGGAAGAAGAGTGCTTTTGCTTCCTTTGACTACCTTAAATAAAGTAGTATGTGAAGTACCAATGAGGCCACCCTCTTCAAAAAGGCAACTTCTCAAGCCTCTTCTTGCACGGGAGCTCCACCTATCAGCACTTTACCCTAATAATTATTTGAATATAACCTGAAAGGAGACTTATTCTAGAAATTTGCTGAAGGGTATTAGCCCAGGCCATCCACACAGTAGCATAAGGCCAAAGGCAAAGGCACCACTTGTTGAAGTGGGCGGCCGATTTCCCTCCCTGCAAACACAGAAATGGTCCCACAAAACTGATGAGCAGTCAACCAATCTGGAAACTGCTAAACAAGGACCTGCAGTGCTATAAGGTAGCAAGAGCAAGAAAGCGCTCTGATAAAATCATGGAGAAAAATGAAGTATGCAAGAATAAGGTAGGCTAAGGAAGGCTAGGTGACTCTGCACTGCGGAGTTGTGTGAACCGGTTCCATTGAGATCCGGTCACAATCTCCTGCTATGCAAATTGGATGCAGGGAAACCTGCATCCAATTCGCAATAGTGTGAACCCAGCCTGAAGGTGGCATATAACCCAGGATCTAACATTTCTTGTATCCCACACTGTACTGTACAATAAACTTGCTTTTCAATTTTACCCCAAAGGTGCTAAGTAGTATTATTTTTTTTTTATTATTTTTGATTGGGGCCACACAAATTCCTTCACACCAAACTTATCCAATCATGTCTTTATGAAGTTGGTTTTGTGCACAGAGATACAGACATGCTGGAACAGAAAAAAGGCCTTCCCCAAACTGTTGCCACAAGGCTGGAAATGCTCCATTGTCTAAAATGTCTCTATATACTGTAGGGTTAACAGTCACTTACCCTGAAAGCACCCAACTCAAACTGGAGGTGTCATTTTTAAAAAGAGTTATGACTGTAGATAGGAAGCAAGCATAGTAGCTAGCTCTATAGCATGTAACAAATATATGAAATAAGAAATGTCTAAGAGTGGACCTTTTTAACACCATCAAATCCGCTTAAGCAAACAATATCTTATTACCCTTGTGACACCACAATCCATGGGAAAACTTGATTACAAAGGGAACCAGTTAAGACATAATCTCAGTAGCTCAGACAGCTCTGAAATGAACAGTTTCAATAGCCTTTAATTGAAACTCAGGAAAAGATAAAAAAATATTGTTAATATGTTTAGTTCAAAATGTAATTATTTCTCTGCTTCTGTCTCACAATGCTGGTTAATTAAAAGCTGCTCAGCAAAGGGAAATTCTAGCTTATACAATATTGTTTTCAAACAATACAAAAGTGTGAAAACTGCTACTTGAAATGTATATGTTGTTAAAGAATATCTGCTGGGGAAAAAAATGCTGCAGCAGCTTCTGAAAGCCTTTAGGTTTTGCCAACGCTCTAATACTGCTTAATAGGCAGGTTGAAGGGTAGCTTGCTTCTTTTTGCCTCCTGCACATTGCTTCTGGCCACCAAGGCAGCCTGTCACAGTAATGGATCAATTTGTAGGAGAAGGAGGTTGTGGCAAGCGCCAACACTGCCAGGATGTGCTGTAGTTTTGCCGGTCAGAACAGCATGAACTTGGTCATAACTGCAGGCTTTTGTGTTGAACCCATGTGTGTGTGATTTTTATTATCTAATAATTCCCATAACCTATTATATTCTGCTTCCTAAGAAAGACATCTAAAAGTTTTTTAAAGGTGTCAACACTCTCAGGTAGTACCACTTCCTAGGGAGGCAGTTCCACATTTGACTGCTCTAACATTTAAGAACGCTTTCCTCCACCTAAGGTTAAAACACTGTAGGTAAAAATTTAAAAAATGGGTATACAACCACTTTAAAGTGGAAGTCCATGCAAAATCTAAAATCCCTGCATCTATAGACACCAGGGATCTAACACTAACCTCTCTATCCCTGTAAAGAAAAAAATGAGTATACATACCTTTTTGGAAGCCGATCTGACCTGCTCCGACCAGATCCCACGCTGAGCAGTCAGCCGCGGCTTCTCTGTGTGGGCGGGTGCAGAGAAGACGGAGGACAACGGAAGCCTCATAGTAACTCTAAGGGTGACGTCACTTGCCATTCATTTCACAGTCGTTGTCGTCCGTGTCCTCTGCAGAGCTTCTGCCGCTGGAGATCGGGTTGGAGCAGGTCAGATCGGCTTCCAAAAAGGTATGCATACTCATCTTTTCTTTACAGGGATCAGGCCTGTGCTGGCCATCGGGACTACCGGGAGTTTCCCGGTGGGCCGATTGGCAGTGGGCCACTACACTTCTCTCTCCGACTCAACATTATCATTGTTGGAATAACGCTGTCGCCGGGCGGCTCCGCTCAAGCACCCGGCGGGCGGCTTCACACAAGCACCAGCATCATCATGAGTCATGACGCTGGCTGCCACTCACTAGTCCCTCCCCCAGGCTCTCCCCCTAACATTACAGCCTTGGGCGGCCTGTTTGTCCCGGCGCCGTGACGTCACTCACGGCCGGAGGCGGCCCGGGGACATAGGAGGAGGTGGAGCCAGGAGCACAGCGTAGCAAGCAAGCCTGGGCTGCAACCAAGAGGAGCCGAGGCCGAGCCAGCGCCGCTGAGGAAGAGGATTCGGAAGTTAGTGTTACCTTACTAAAACAGAACCAAGTTGCAGGCAGCCAGCAAGTACAGTCAGACAGGAACCAAAGCGACTGTGACTGTGTGTGATTCATTCAAGTAAGCACTAATACTTTACTATAAGAAAGTAACTGTGTAATAGTAGTAACTGAATATGCAGCATGGTGGGGGGAGGGGGTAGGGGTAAATCTGTACTGTAGATGTACTGCCACAGTGCCACTGGACTGGTCATGGTTAAATTATTCATCAGTTACCATGACCAGTGGCATTAAATTAATAATTGACCAGTGGCATTAAATTAATAATTGATCAGTGGCATTAAACTAATAATTGACCAGTGGCATTATATTAATATTATTATAATGCCACTGGTCAATTATTAATTTAATGCCACTGGTCAATTATTAATTTAATGCCACTGGTCAATTATTATTTAATGCCACTGACCACGGTAACTGATGAATAATTTAATGCCACTGGTCAATTATTAATTTAATGCTACTGGTCAATTATTAATTTAATGCCACTGGCCACGGTAACTGATAAATAATTTAATGCCACTGGTCAATTATTAATTTAATGCCACTGGCCACGGTAATTGATGAATAATTTAATGCCACTGGTCACGGTAACTGACTTGTAATTTAATGTCACTGGTCACAGTAAATGATTAATTTAATGCCACTGGTCTCAGTAACTGATGAATAATTTAATGCCACTGATTATGGTAACTGATGAATAATTTAATGCCACTGGTGAATTAATTTACTGCCACTGGTCACGGTAACTGATGAATGAATTTACTAGTGCCACTGCTGGTCATGGTCACTGATGCGCAATTGCGTATAGTATAGTTTTTTGCGCAATTGCGTATAGTTCATATACTGTTTTTGTGTGTGTTTGCAAAATTAAAGTGGGCCGGACAAATTTTTGTCCCAGTCCAGCCCTGACAGGGATAGAGAGGTTAGTGTTAGATCCCTGGTGTCTATAGATGTAGGGATTTTAGATTTTGCATGGACTTCCAACTTTAAGCTATGGACGAGTAGCTCGATGAGTGTTTTTTATTCATTCATATACATTTTATGACAATTTCTTAATAAATTGAGATTGTGGGATAATGCACTAGGCTGGTGCAAATAAATATATTTTTTACTTTCTGCTATAACACACATCCAATAAAAAAAGTAACAAATCTAATTTCTTCATCAAATTTAGGCCAATACATATTCTGCTACAAATTTTTGGTAAAAAAAATCCTAAAAAAGCTTACATTGATTGGTTTGCGCAAAAGTTATCCCGTCTACAAACCATGGGATGTTTTTATAGCATTTTTCTTTCTTTCTTTCTTTCTTTCTTTGCTAGTAATGGCGGCGATCAGTGATTTTTAGCGGGACTGCAACATTGCGGCAAAAAAATCGGACACCTGACACTTTTTTGGAAAAAAAGTGACATTATTACAGTTATCAGTGCTAAAAATATGCATTATTACTGTACTAATGTCACTGACAGGGAAAGTGTTAACATCAGGGGCGATCAAAGGGGTAAATATGTGCTTAGCTGGTGTTTGTTAACTGTGGGGAGGTTGCTCTGATTGGATGGAGACAGAGATCGGTGTTCCTGCTTAGTAGGACCACAAGATTTCTATCTTCTTCACTGTCAGAATGGCATTCTGCCTTGTTTACATAGGCAGATCACCAATCTGCCTCTCTGGGGAACGATCGCAGGTATCCGGCGAACATCGGGTCTGCTGGGCCTGCTGATTGGCACCCTCTGTGTCCAAGTAGCGTACGATCACGCCTTCCAGTGGCTATTGCACAAAATTACATACAGGTACATTGTTTCCTTGCAATAGAGCCAACCTGCTGCAGTACATCTGCAGTAGGCAGTCAGGAAGTGGTTAAAGAGGAGCTTCCCCACCAAAAAATTTAATTTATAGCTGCTGACTTTTAATATTAGGACACTTACCTGTCCAGGGATCCTGCGTTGTCGGCACCCCAGCCGATTTTTCAATCGGCTCTTGGGTGATGCCGTGGCCATTCCGTGTAAGGGAGACTGGCAGTGAAGCCTTGCGTCTTCACAGCTGGTTCCCTACTGCGCATGCATGAAGCACGCTGAGCTTTGTGAATGGCCCGGCGGTGGGGGAAGGAAGAGGGGGGCCAAGTACCAGTCAAAAACAGGTACCCGCTCCCCCCTCTCCCTCATAAGGTGCCAAATGTGACAGTGGAGGGGGGGGGGAGAACACAAGCAGAGCTTCCTCTTTTGGGTGGAGCTCCGCTTTACCTGGAAATGAAGACTGTAGGCTTAAAATCCTTATTTGGATCCTCCCCCTGCTCCTACTAAAGATTTGCTTTATAATTCACACTCACCTACAGGATGAATGACTGGCATATGTTAGCAAATATGAGCAGGCTAAATGTTCCTATATTCTCCTGAATTTTATGAACAACGAATTTCTGCATTTTTGAACACTGGGAAAGTTGGACAAATTGTACTTATTTTATTTAAGATTTTTTTGTTTTCATATGTTTTCCAAACTAAAATCTTTTGTCTGGTGCCCCTCAATCATCCTTTCTATAAAAGGCTATTATTGCAGCAATTAAAAAAATCTATTTAGCCTTTCTAAGCTCCTTTTCTGGTTTTTCATACACATAATTAAATAAGCTGATTCTGAACATTGTTTCCTGGTATTTCCTTACCTCATTACACCTTATCACACTGAAAACAAGAGCAGATAAGGTTTTTTTTTTTCTTTTATTAAGTTATTATGTTGTACGATCTTATTTTTTAAGGGTGTGCATTTTAGTGAACAACCACTAGGTGTCATTAGTCTTCACAAAAAGGGAGACAAAACAACATGTACAGTTCACAAAGAAGGCAACATACTAATGTTGTGTCATGGAAAATACTACAATATAATTATTCATAATTTGTTCTAGGCACTAAAAACATTTTGGATCCAAACAAAAATTATATAGATTTCTGAAATTACTAAATTGCATATGCAAGATACTTTGAGATGTTAACAGGAGTTCCTGACAAGCAAACTAAGGCTAGCCATTCTCTCTGAATGAGAGAACTTTTTTTACTAATTTCCCATCCACATTAAACAGCCTGTATGGATAAATCTCTTTTGCCAGCCATAGTATTCAAGCAACCACGATACCCACACCTGCTATGATGTTTTAAGTACAACACCCTGCTGGCCCCTCCAACCATCCATGATCTGCCTGATTTTCACAGAGAAGCATAGAGGCCCAGTGATGGTAACACTGGGTCTAAATTAACATATGACATACAAATGAAATGGTTTTATTTAAACATTTAATTAGTATAATGAGGGGGGGAACCAAGGAAGGCAAAATGTAAGCAGATTAAACTTTAGCGCGAAGAACTGTGAACAAGGGACCCTAATCACTAGGAAGCAGAAAAGGGATTATCCTCTTTCAAACCAAATCCAGACATTTTTTCACTTCAAAGGTGATCTAACCTACAGCAAATAAAAAGCAGTCATCTTTCATTCTTCTAAGCACTCTAAACTGATGAAAGGCAAATTAATTAGTTGGTTTATGTTACTTGAAGCATCCAAAGACAGCGCCATCTTAACATCTATTTAGATCTGCAATTGCAACGGTACTGCACATATGATCAGCTATGATGCCAGCCATTTGAGGGTTGAAAGCTTAAAGTGACATTAAAGTATAAATAAAAAAATTAAATTAAATAAAAAAAAAAAAACTTACCTGCTCCCCATTGGCACTGTTGTCTCCTCCCTTCTTTGGGTGCCTCCTGTAGCAAGTCAGGTGCTAAGGAGGTGCTCCTGATGGGTCCTGTGCTGTGTGTATCCATAGACACGCTCAGCCCCAGTAAGCCATGCCCCTGCTCCCTCCTTACAGCAGTTGGACTGATGGCATGAGGAGGGCCGCTGTTCTCAGTTTCTCAGACAGAAACAGACAGTGGAGGTGACACCAGGTTAAATGTTAAGGGATGGCGTTTTTTTTTTTTTTCATATTGCATTAACCAGTTCAGTCCTGGAAGAATTTGCCCCCTTAACCACTTCAGCCCCAGAAGGATTCACCCCCTTCCTGACCAGAGCACTTTTTGCGATATGGCAATGTGTCGCTCTAACTGACAATTGCACTGTTGTGCAACGTTGCACCCAAACAAAATTGACGTCCTTTTTTTCCCACAAATAGAGCTTTCTTTTGGTGCTATTTGATCACCTCTGCAGTTTTTATTTTTTGCGCTATAAAAAAAAAAAGATCGACAATTTTGAAAAAAAAATACAATATTTTTTGTTTTTTGCTATAATAAACATCCCCCCAAAAAATATTAAAAAACGAATTTCTACCTCAGTTTAGGCCAATATGTAGTATTCTACATATTTTTGGTAAAAAAAAAAAAAAAAATTGCAATAAAGCATATATTGATTGGTTTGTGCAAAAATTATAGCGTCTACAAAATAGGGGATATATTTATGGCATTTTTATTATTTTTTTTTTTTTACTAGTAATGGCGACGATCTGCGATTTTTATCGTGACTGCGACATTGCAGCAGACACATCGGACACTTTTGACACTATTTTGGGACCATTGACATTTATACAGCGATCAGAGCTAAAAATAGCCACTGATTACTGTATACATGTCATTGGCAGGGAAGGGGTTAACACTAGGGGGCGATCAAGGGGTTAAATGTGTGTCCTAGGGAGTGATTCTAACTGTGGGGGGATGGGACTGCCTGGGGGAGGAGACCAATCGTTGTTCATACTTAGTATGAACAACAGATCAGTCTCCTCACCCGTCACAGAACGGAGATCTGTCTGTTTACATCAACAGATCTCTGTTCTGTCTCTCTCAGGAGCGATCGTGGGTGCCCGGCAGACATCGCGGCGGCTGCTGCGCCCCTAGTGGTCTTAAAGCGCCAGACGTATAACTACGCCGATTTGCCCAGGAGAGCCAATCTGACGCAGTATAACTGCATCGGCTGGTCCTCTAGTGGTTAAGGTAAAAAAATATAATAATTAGTCTTAGGAACTACTTTACAATCAAACTGGGAACTGTGCAAGTTAACACCCATAGCATACCTTGACTACAGTTCAGCAGAACAACAGAAATTTTTTTTTTTTTTTTTTTTTCATTTTGGAACAGTTATAACTTCCACAAGTTGTTTTGCCACCTGTGGCCCATAGGCAAGATTTCCCATCACTTCCTGTCCCATTGGCTAAACAGGAAGTGAGAGGAAACTCCTCCAAAGTGTGGGAATTGAGAAAGTGTGTCCTCATTGGAAGATTTCCTCTCCAGCACTCTTCTAGTGTCAACCCAAAATTTGGGATCTTCTTTATTTACACTTTTCATGATAAAGATAAACAGGACGAATAGGGTGAATCTCCCTATTGGGAACACAGACAGCAATAAAAATTGAAGGTGTCCTAATCCATCTCTACTCTGTCCAAAACTCTGTGCCTTTAGCTACAGTTTAATAACATATATAAAACATTTTTAACAAGTTTTTGGGGAGGGTCTGGAAGGGCTTCGCACAGCACAAAAAATAAAAATTTTCCCACTACAATTACCAGCTAAGCTGCAAAAAAAAAAATAAATAAATAAAATGGCACTGTCTACCAATTTGAATCACAAAGAGAGAATTTAGTTGCACACTTTTATAAATAGATGTGGAAGTTGCACTGCCTTGTAAAGGCCCCTCTGTAAAGTGTGGCCCTAACTCTTACATTTGAGGCATCAGTATGCCTAGAGCATTGAAGTTAAAGAGGAACTAAAGTTAAAAAAAATAAAAATGTAAATTGCAAACAGGAAGGCTCTCGCAACCCGCTTAAAAAATGTACACTGCGGTGCGCATATCGCAGTTTACATTACGACGACTGCTCTCCTACGCATGTGCGGAATGGATGTCATCCTGCTCTGGCAATTCAAGATGGCCGAAGACTGGCACTCAGAAGACACAGGGGAAAAGATGCCGGTGCATGAAAGGGACCACGGGTGTCAGACCATTGGAACTAAGGCCGGCCATACAAGGTTCGAATCTGCTGAACCAGCTGAGATCTAAAGCGTTAATGGACGGCTTACCACGCTGGGGGAAGACCATGACCCAGCAGGAGGGATTTCTGCATCAATACAATCAGCAAATTTCTTTCCTGCAACCCGTGCTTTGCTCCATGTATGGCTGGCAGGTATTTTTGCTTTTTGTTACACTTTAAGATGTTTACTCTCTACTCTAACATGTGATCACAGCGATGAATTCAGGGAACATTATGACCCAGTAACAATATGTAACTTAGGCCCCTTTCACACTAACACGACTTCAAAGTCGCACGATTTTGCCGCAATTGTAGGGAATGCCTGTGTAACTCGCATCAAAGTAGTACAGGGACTACTTTGAAGTCGGTGTGACTTGAAGTCACACAGATATGAATAGTACTCATTGGAAATCATGGGGTATGACGTGTCATGTGACTTTGCAGTCCCAAGTCGCAGGACTAGTCACACAAGTGTGAAAGGGGCCTAAGCCAGAGAGGGGCACAGAGGACGTTTTAGCTGGTAGTAGTAATAGTTGGCACTGGGTAATGCCTTCTCTTGGGCAGACCTGCAGGTTGGGAAGATGGTGAGAAGCAAGCAAAACAACTGTCTTGTGGGGCTCAAAAGTATAAAATCTATCCTTGCAGACAGTGTAGAGGTTTACAAATCAGCAATACATCCATTATCACCTCACAGAGATGTTCCCACAAGTCTCAATGATTGCTGAATGGTTGTCCTCTTCTAACCAATTAAGACAATAACTATTTATTGAACGTGTGCAGTACAACATACACATCACCTTTGTGTGGCTACAATATGTGGTGGATCTGGTCATAAAGCAGACCTCTTGTCTTTCGCCTGGGCAAGGATGAGAAATTTACCTTCAGATTACTTCCATTATCAGATGCTAATTTCCTGAGGTTACATGTTTTCTTTGTGTCCCCATAACTGTACAAACTACCCCAGACAATTATTTTTCACTTTTATTACACATTTTTAAATTATACTTATGAACACAAATAGTCTTCAAATCAGTTTGCAGAAAGGAGACCGATAACATTATTCAAGCTCATAATTAAAAGCAAACATACTCTCTGCATGTGTGCAAGTTACCCTGACAATTCTGGAAGATTGTTCATCCAACACGTAGAATGATCCACTATTTGTCATTTCTCCAAATAATATTGCATGTTCACTTACATCACAGGCTAAAGTACTTTTTCGGGAGGTTTGGATGGATGCACTGCCTAGAAAAAGTTAGAGCCTAAATGCACGTTTTAGTGAACTTTAAATAGTTCCATTTGAACGAAGCTGGTCCAATCAAACTATCTCCTTCACTAATACATGCAATGGCTGTCAGCAAGGTATGAACTGTATGTAGTCTCGGCTACACACTGTATACAGCACTGTATTCTGGCAGCAGGATGGGGACTTCCTGTCTGATCCTAGAACAAAATCAAGTCAGGCTGAGCTCTGCTCAGTCATTCACAGGAAGCTTTGTATTTTCTGAATGAATACAAAGCTTCCTCTGATTGGCTGAAGCAGAGATTGTGACATTATTCCTCTGTTGCATATGTTTGTGAAGGAAAGAATTAATTTAGACCAGCTTAGTCGAAACACACAGTTTAAAGTTCACTAAAACATGAAGTTAGGCTTTAACAGCACTGGATCCGAGCTGTTAGATAGCAAAGAAAACCTCAACACACCACTATTCTCCACTCCAAACATTAGTATGGTGGGGTCTTCTTTCCTTCATACATGTCCAGGTTTAATATATTAATGGTGTGAGCAATAGCTTTCAAGTTCTTCAGTTGAATCTATATTGAATCTATATACTATTAAAGTATAACTAAAGGGGATTTTGTTTCTTAGTATTGGATAGTAGGAGAGGTATTAGAACATCGTTTTTTTGCTGTCTGTGCCTATGTTAGAGAGATTCACCCTCTCGGTTTGTCATGTTTACCATGGTCATAGAAAGTGAAAGTACCAAATTTTGGGTTGTCCCCAAAACTGTAATAAAGTTGAAATCTTCAATTCGTAAACTAGTTCTGCTGGCACCCAGGGATTCCCTTAGTTTAGGGATTTCCTCCTGCTTCCTGTTTTGGCTATGGGAAAGGATGTGGGAAACGGCAAAAAAAACCCCCCAAAAACGATGGGTTCTATCTAAATAAAAAAAAAATGTCTTTAGTTTAACTTTAAGGTTGGGGGGCAAATAAAAAAAGATTACTTGAATATCAACCACATCCAGCCTGCAGACTGCACCCACCTAGTACAAAGAAGAACTGAATAGAGAAAAGGAAAGCCATATTACCAATTTAGTCTCGCAGAACATCCTTATATTTCACAGATGAAGTCTACCCTCGCTGAGTCATAGTTTATTGCTCATTTAAGAGATAGGACTGCTCACACATATTGCATCATCATTTATTACTAGGAAAACTAATTTAGTTGTTTAGTTTTGAAGCCAATAGAAAGTCATTTGTGCTTAAAGCATGTTTTGTCACTTCAGATGGGTTTTAGTATTGATCTTAAAAGTAGGCATAAAGAGGTGCCTTGGGCAATGAGGTTGTAAAAAAACAAAACAAAACAAAAACTCCTCAATCCCCGTCCCCGCAATGTACTCTGACATTCTGACTAGCAGAGCACAGTGCATTGCAAAGGGGCTGTAACATAGCTTCAAAATCAGAATTGAAAGCTAAGTGATGGGTTTACTTTAAGTCCAATTCCAGCATCCCTTTATACAGTGGGTATAGAAAAGAATCACCCCCCTTTAAAATAAACACAATTTTATTGCTTTGCAGCCTAAAATGAAGACAGACACAGTATTTGTTTTATCCAGCTGTATTTACTCCAACATCCAAGTGAAAGATATAACACCAATATGTGACACATTGGAAAAAGGATCACCCCCTTCTAAAAATGACTTGTGAACTCAATCAGGTGTAGCTAATCACCTTCTCAATAGCACACAAAACCATTTGACGTTCAACTGTGATCCGCTGTGGTCATTTTGATTAGCTCAGCACGCTTTCCTGGAGCATTTCAATCCCTGGTAGTGCAGCTGAAGCAAACAATCAAATATGGGTGGCAAGGCAAGTCAGGAGATGGATACAAAAAAAAATTTCAAAGGATTTATCAAAGCCCAGAAGCATAGTGTCTATTATTAAGAAATGGAAGGTATTTGGAACAACACAGACCCTCCCTGGATCAGGGCATCGCTCCAAACTGGATGAAATAGCCAGGAGGAAACTGGTCAGAGAGGCTTCCAAGAGGCCTACAGCAACTCTGAAGCAGTTGCAGGAATTTATGATAAAGAGTGGTCACTGTATGCATGTGACAACAATATCACAAATCCAGAAATGTGGCTTGTATGGGAGGGTTGCAATAAAAAAGCCACTCCTCAAGAAAGGCCACATGCAGTCATGACTGAGCTTTGCCAAAAATACACCTTGAAAATTTCGAGGCCACATGGGAAAAGGTGTTATGATCAAATGAGACTAAAATGGAATTACATGGCCTCAACACCAAATGATATGTCTGGCAGAAATCTAATACAGCTCAACATCCAAATAACACCATTCTTACAGTAAAGCATGGAGGTGGTAATATCCTGTTATGGGGGTGTTTCTCTGCAGCAGGGACTGGATCACTTGTCAGGCTAGAAGGAAAAATGTATGGGGCAAAATACCTTCAAATTCTTGAGGAAAATCTGCTGCCCTCTGCCAGAAAGTTGTCAATGGGAAGAAGGTTTACCTTCTAACGTGACAATGACCCAAAGCACACAGCAAAAATGATGATGGAAGGAGAAAAAATAGGATTTTTTCGTCATACTTACCTGTCAAATTCTTTTCTTTGAGCACATCATGGGACACAGAATCAGGCTAATATTCGTTACCTATTGGTTTATACTCCAGGTGAATGGACACTGGTAGACCACAGGTCTTCAGACAGAAAGTGATCCCCTATATAACCGCTCCCACACAGGAAGCACTTCCCACACAGGAAGCACTTCCCACACAGGAAGCACTTCCATTTTGTAGCAAGCACTGAATCCTCAAAAAAGAGGGGTGGGATCTCTGTGTCCCATGATGTACTCAAAGAAAAGGATTTTACCGGTACAGTGGGGCAAAAAAGTATTTAGTCAGCCACCAATTGTGCAAGTTCTCCCACTTAAAAAGATGAGAGAGGCCTGTAATTGTCATCATAGGTATACCTCAATCCAGACAATCACATGTCTGATTTTTGAAAGAATTTATTTGCAAATTATGGTGGAAAATAAGTATTTTGTCAATATCAAAAGTTCACCTCAATACTTTGGAATATATCCTTTGTTGGCAATGACAGAGGTCAAACGTTTTCTGTAAGTCTTCACAAGGTTGTCACACACTGTTGCTGGTATGTTGGACCATTCCTCCATGCAGATCTCCTCTAGAGCAATGATGTTTTGGGGCTGTCACTGGGCAACACGGACTTTCAACTCCATCCAAAGGTTTTCTATGGGGTTGAGATCTGGAGACTGGCTAGGCCACTCCAGGACCTTGAAATGCTTCTTACGAAGCCATTCCTTCGTTGCCCGGGCGGTGTGTTTGGGATCATTGTCATGCTAAAAGACCCAGCCACGTTTCATCTTCAATGCCCTTACTGATGGGAGGAGGTTTGCACTCAAAATCTCACGATACATGGCCCCATTCATTCTTTTATGTACACGGATCAGTCGTCCTGTTCCCTTTGCAAAGAAACAGCCCCAAAGCATGATGTTGCCACCCCCATGCTTCACAGTAGGTATGGTGTTCTTTGGTTGTAACTCAGCATTCTCTCTCCTCCAAACACGACGAGTTGTGTTTCTACCAAACAGTTCTACTTTGGTTTCATCTGACCATATGACATTCTCCCAATCCTCTTCTGGATCATCCAAATGCTCTCTAGCAAATCTCAGACGGGCCCAGACATGTACTGGCTTAAGCAGGGGGACACGTCTGGCACTGCAGGATCTGAGTCCCTGGCGGCGTAGTGTGTTACCGATGGTAGCCTTTATTACGTTGGTCCCAGCTCTCTGCAGGTCATTCACTAGGTCCCCCCGTGTGGTTCTTGGATTTTTGCTCACCGTTCTTGTGATCATTTCGACCCCATGGGGTGAGATCTTGCGTGGAGCCCCAGATCGAGGGATATTATCAGTGGCCTTGTATGTCTTCAATTTTCTAATTATTGCTCCCACAGTTGATTTCTTCACACCAAGCTGCTTGCCTATTGCAGATTCTGTCTTCCCAGCCTGGTGCAGGTCTACAATTCTGTTTCTGGTGTCCTTCGACAGCTCTTTGGTCTTCACCATAGTGGAGTTTGGAGTGTGACTGTTTGAGGTTGTGGACAGGTGCCTTTCATACTGATAACAAGTTCAAACAGGTGCCATTAATACAGGTAATGATTGGAGGACAAAGGAGCCTCTTAAAGAAGATGATACAGGTCTGTGAGAGCCAGACATCTTGCTTGTTTGTGGGTGACCAAATACTTATTTTCCACCGTAATATGCAAATAAATTATTTCAAAAATCAGACAATGTGATTGTCTGGCTTTGTTTCCACATTTTGCCTCTCATAGTTGAGGTATACCTATGATGACAATTACAGGCCTCTCTCATCTTTTTAAGTGGGAGAACTTGCACAATTGGTGGCTGACTAAATACTTTTTCGCCCCACTGTAATCATGACGAAAAAATCCTATTTTCTTTTTTCTACATCATGGGACACAGAGTCAGGCTAATATTCATTATCTATTGGGACGTCCCAGAGAAATAGCCTTGAGGGGAGGGAGACACCCTGCCAAACAATAGCCAACAGAACTTATACGTCAGCCCGCAGAATCTTTGGCTGCTCGAACATCCACTTGATAAAATTTTGTGAACGTATGCACTGAAGACCAGGTAGCAGCCTTACAAATCTGAGCCACGGATACCTGATGGTGAAAAGCACAGGAGGTTCCTACACCCCTGGTAGAATGAGCTCTCACCCTGAAGTGAGGAGCTTTACATTTCAGACCGTACCCAATTGGCAATGGAAGCTTTGGAAGCTGGCTGCCCTTTCCTGGGTCCTTTTGGTAAAACAAAAAGGAGTCTGATCCTCGGATCTCCACAGATCTAGACAATAAACCTTGACTGTCCGGACAATGTCCAAAGAATGCAGTCGTCTCTCTTCTGCTGAACAAGGCTGAGAGAAAAAGAAGGCAAAATAATGTCCTGATTTAAATAAAAGGCCTATACCACTTTTGGCAAAAACGATGGAACAGGTCGTAACACGACCCTGTCGTGATGAAGGGTCAAGTACGGTTCCCTGCATGGAAGGGCCGCTAACTCTGACACCCTTCTAGCTGAGATGATAGCCATCAGGAAGGCTAGCTTGCGTGACAGCAAGTCTAATGGAATTTCCTTGATAGGTTCAAATGGTTGTTTCTGTAACACAGACAGCACCAAGTTCAAGTCCCAAGGACACATAGGTGACCTAATGGGGGGGAAGCAAACCCGTTGCCCCCTGCATAAAGGTTCGGATCAGTGAATGGGAGGCTAAAGGCCTTTGGAAGAATACTGATAGGGCCGAAACTTGAAACCCTGATTGTACTCAAAGCCAATTTGATTTGCACAACTGACTGTAGAAAAGAGATTATTCTCCCAATCACTTATTTCCAAGGATGACATTTTCTGGCTTCACACCAAGCAATATAAGTCTTCCAGACCTTATGATAAATTTTCCTAGCGACAGCTTTTCTAGCATTCACTAGGGTAGACACTGCTGATCCCAAGATGCCATGGTCCTTTAACACCTTGGCTTCAATAGCCATGCCGTCAAATTTAGAGACTGTAAATTGGGGTGCAATATAGGACCATGAGACAGTAGATCGGGGCGACGTGGAAGCATCCATGGCCCGTCTATCGTCAGTCTCACAATCTCCGGGACCCAGGGCCTTCTGGGCCTTCTGTTCTGTCCCTGACCATTTTCCCTGAGCTGTGAGCCCTTCTAGGGTATAACTGCCAACTTTTGAATTTATCCGAATGACTGTACATTGTTCCTCTAATTCAATAAAAATATTTAGGTCCCTTTCACACTGGAGGCATTTTCAGGCCCTATAGCGCTAAAAAATTGCACCTGTAAAGCGCCTGAAAAATGTCTCCCCTGCCTCCCCAGTGTGAAAGCCTGTCCATGTTCTGTGTACTGTTGGAGACCAGATATAGTGAATGCAGGGTCCTGGGTTTAGTAACACTTTAAGTGTAAACTTTTTTTTTTTTTTTTAAATGTAAGTAACAAAAAAAGAAACAAAAAATGTTAGCATTTCCCTCCCTTTTAATATATGTACGTTAATGCATGCATTGAGTACGCTTGCGCACAAAAACTGATTGCACATATTAGGAATGGCCAAGCAGTGAGAGAAATAATTCTAGATGATGACTTATAAATGCTATTAAAGCCTTACCTATGAACAATTTTGGGTACCAAAGTTTGTCGCAGCTTTACCGATTTTAAGGCTTCATGTGTTTGGTATCGGTTTTCTCAACACAACCTTATCTTTTATATTTTACTAAAAAAGGGTAATATTTTGTGTTCACTAAACCTATTTTTAGTGTATTATTTACTGGAAAAAATGTTTTGGGGTGGAAAGCGGGGTCCTCCGGGGTTCAGTCCTGGGACAATTCCTATTTAATTTATTCATAAACGACCTGGAGGATGGGGTAAACAGCTCAATCTCTGTATTTGCAGACAATACTAAGCTAAGCAGGGCAATAACTTCTCTGCAGGAGGTGGGAAACTTGCAAGAAGATCTGAACAAATTAATGGGGTGGGCAACTACATGGCAAATGAGGTTTAATATAGAAAAATATAAAATAATGTATTTGGGTGGCCAAAATATGAATGCAATCTACTCACTAGGGGAGAACCTCTGTGTGAATCTAGGATGGAAAAGGACCTGGGGGTCCTCGTAGATGACAGGCTCAGCAATGGCATGCAATGCCAAGCTGCTGCAAACAAAGCAAACAGAATATTGGCATGCATTAAAAAGGGGATCAACTCCAGAGATAAAACGATAATTCTCCCGCTCTACAAGACTCTGGTCAGGCTGTACCGGGAGTATGCTGTCCAGTTCTGGGCACCAGTCCTCAGGAAGGATGTACTGGAACTGGAGAGAGTACAAAGAAGGGCAACAAAACTAATAAAACACTGAACTTGTTCTCTCTGGAGAGGAGAAACTTGAGAGGGGATATGATTTCAATGTACAAATACCGTACTGGTGACCCCACAATAGGGATAAAGCTTTTCCGCGAAAAGAAATTTAAAGTGGAGGTCCACCCTAAAAAAAAACATTGCATTAAAAAAATTTCTAAAAAAACGGAGGGAAAAAAAAAATTTTTTTGACTCACCTGAAATGGCTGTTGCTAGGCAGTCTTCCTAATCTGCCCCTTCCTACGCCGCGATGATCTTCAGTCTTCTCCTCCCCGCGTTGTCTTCTGGGGAATGGGGCGCAGTGTGTTATGGGAACTGTGTGTGTCCCACAACACATAGCGTCCCATTCTCAAAGCGCTGCGCGACTCGCGCATGCGCAGTAGGAAACGGGCAGTGAAGCCATAAGGCTCCACTGCCTGTTTCCCTTAGTTAGGAGGGTGGTGCCGGGACCTGAGAGCCGAGGGACGGGTCGGCCTCGGGCGGCCGTCATCGCGGGCACCCAGGACAGGTAAGTGTGCTTATTTAAAGTCAGCAGCTACAGTGTTTGTAGCTGCTGACTTTTAAATTGTTTTTTTTCCCGGCCGGAACCCTGCTTTAATAAGACATACCATTCATTAATATTGGAAAAAAAAATGGCTTAACCTTAAACTGCGTAGAGGGTTCTTTACTGTAAGAGCGGTTAGGATGTGGAATTCTCTTGCACAGGCAGTGGTCTCAGCGGGGAGCATCGATAATTTCAAAAAACTATTAGATAGGCACTTAAACTACCACAACGTACAGGGATATACAATGTAATACTGACATAAAATCACTCACATAGGTTGGACTTGATGGACTTGTGTCTTTTTTCAACCTCACCTACTATGTTACTATGTAACTATAAAATTGATTGAATTTTATTTTGTTTGGTGCGAGTCACCAACCACGAGATAAATAAGCACTAAAAAAGGGTCAATAAAAACAAGTGATGAAACAGATTGGAGCATAACTGGTGACAGTTAATCAATGTAAGGGTCAACTAGTAGGTTATAGTGAGAACTTCTCTCTATAAAAAGCTGGAAAAGCTTGATAATTCATACAGGCATTTTTCTTTATATGGGTAAATATTGACACAATTAATGACAATTTGTTCCTTCTCTTTGAACAAAAACAAATTAAATTTTCACTTCTATCTGTCTCATTCATTAGTCACCCAAGTCTGAAAAAAAGATCAAGGCTAGTCCCATTCGTGCCGAAAATTCTAGTGAAGACTTATCTCTAACTGCTGTAAGTTCTGCCTGTCTAAACCCACAAAAGTAAGAAAACAGCAATCAAAGTCCTTTGTAAGTTCAAAAATTATATTTAGATGCCTGTATTTTCTTTTTACAACCTCATACCTACCTGGCCAATGAGACAACTTTTCCAAAATGCAGATTTTATTTAATTTCATATCATGTATATCTTGTTATAGAGAGATTTTTGATATTTTCAGGTAAAACAAATTTTAATATGCCTCTCAGCCGCAGTCTATGTTATTTCCCCAACTGTCCCTCATATGGAGGGACTGTCCAACATTTAGAACCAAAGCCCCCTGTCTCTTTTTCCTTCTTAGTTGTCACTCCTTTTGAACTGAAATGCACCCTGCAATGCTATTTCAATAAAGTAAAAAAACAAACAAAAACAAAAAAACAATGCATCGTAACAATGCATTGCACCACCCTTATACAATACACACCAGAGGGTACACATTATACAGAGCATAATGTGGGCCTGCTGGTGTTATTGGATCCTCAAAGTGGTTCTAAAAGCACAAGGTTTTTTTATTTTACTGCATTCTATGCATTAAGATAAACAACTTTCTGTGTGCAGCAGCCCCCCTCCCCCCCCTAATACTTACATGAGCCCCATCTCGATCCAGCGATGTTGCACAAGAGTCTCGGCTGTCCAGGACTCTCCCTCCTGATTGGCTGAGACAGCAGCGGGGTGTAATTGGCTCCAGTTGCTGTCAATCAAAGTTAGTGAGCCAATGAGGAGAGAGAGGAGGAAGGGTCAAGCCGCAGATCCGTGTCTAAATGGACATACAGAGCAGCAGCTCAGCTCCCCACATAGCAACCTGCAGATCATTGGTGCTATGCAGGTTTCCTGCAGACTGTCAGTGTGAGCTGGCAGTTTCAACACATACAGGAAGAATCAATTAACTACCACCTCCCTCAACAGAGCCGTGGTAGGTCATTGAGAACAACAAGCCGACAGCCAGAAAAGATGTAGGTACTTGTAGTTCATTCAGTCACAGAACTGTGACTGAATGACACGGCCATGTGGGCGGAGCCCTGCATTACCATGCTCTTTTAAAAAAAGCGACAGCTGGTACAGGGAACTTCTACCCAGACTGCTGTCAAACACAGGGCTCGGTTCGCCGAGCCACTGCAGTAGGGGGAACATGTTGCATGTTCCACCCTAAAAACGGGTGGGCTGTTCCCCTGCCAGAACACAATTGCTCAGCAGGGAGATTGCTGTACTAACATCAGGTTGTTCATACAGGATCTCCTTCTGAGCTCTTTATTTTTTTTCGTTCAGTCCACTGGTTTGAACAAAGAAAAACTGATAATGTGTACTAGGCTTTACTTTAACCTTTTGCTGATATTTACAGTGCCTTGAAAAAGTATTCATACCCCTTTTAGATTTTCCACATTTTGTCATGTTACAACCAAATTCATAAATGTACTTTATTGGGATTTTATGTGATAGACCAACATAAAGTGGCAGATAATTGTTAAGTGGAAGGAAAATGATAAATGGTTTTCAAAATGTTTTACAAATAAATATGTAAAAAGTGTGGGGTGCATTTATATTCAGTCCCCCTGATTTAATACTTTATAGAACCACCTTTTGCTGCAATTACAGCTGCAAGTCTTTTTGGGGATGTCTCTACCAGCTTTGCACATCTAGAGAGTGACATTTTTGCCCACTCTTCTTTGCAAAATAGCTTAAGCTCTGTCAGATTGGATGGAGAGCATCTGTGAACAGCAATTTTCAAGTCTTACCACAGATTCTCAATTGGATTTAGGTCTGGACTTTGACTGGGCCAATCTAACACATGAATATGCTTTGATCTAAACCAATCTATTGTAGCTCTGGCTGTATGTTTAGGGTCGTTGTCCTGCTGGAAGGTGAACCTCCACCCCAGTCTCAAGCCTTTTGCAGACTCTAACAGGTTTTCTTTTAAGATTGCACTGCATTTGACTCCATCCATCTTCCCATCAACTCTGACCAGCTTCCCTGTCCCTGCTGAAGAAAATCATCCCCACAACATGATGCTGCCACCACCATGTTTTACGGTGGGATGGTGTGTTCAGGGTGATGTGCAATGTTAATTTTCCGCCACACATAGTGTTTTGCTTTTAAGTCAGAAAGTTTAATTTTGATCCCATCTGACCAGAGCACCTTCTTCCACGTGTTTGCTGTGTCCCCCACATGGCTTCTCGCAAACGGTATTTCTTATGGCTTTCTTTTAACAATGGCTTTTCTCTTGCCACTCTTCTATAAAGGCCAGATTTGTGGAATGCATGACTAATAGTTATCCTGTGGACAGATTCTCCCACCTGAGCTGTGGATCTCTGCAGCTCCTCCACAGTTACCATGGGCCTCTTGGCTGCTGCTCTGATTAATGCTCACCTTGCCCAGCCTGTGAGTTTAGGTGGACAGCCATGTTTTGGTAGGTTTGCAGTTGTGCCATACTCTTTCCTTCTCGGATAATTTAATTGAACAGTGCTCTGTCAGATGTTCAAAGCTTGGGATATTTTTTTATAACCTAACCCTGCTTTAAACTTCTCCCCAACTTTATCCCTGACCTGACTGGTGTGTTCCCTTGGCTTTCATGATGCGGTTTGTTCACTAAGGTTCTCTAACAAAT
This sequence comes from Aquarana catesbeiana, assembly GCF_042186555.1. Classification (NCBI taxonomy): domain Eukaryota; kingdom Metazoa; phylum Chordata; class Amphibia; order Anura; family Ranidae; genus Aquarana; species Aquarana catesbeiana. The sequence continues at coordinate 685,487,214 of NC_133325.1, read as the reverse complement.
CTCTGAGGGCTTCACAGAACAGCTGTATTTATACAGAGATTAAAATTACACACAAGTGGACTCTATTTACTAATTTGGTGACTTCTGAAGGCAATTGGTTCCACTAGATTTTAGTTAGGGGTATCAGAGTAAAGGGGGCTGAATACAAATGCACACCATTCTTTTCAAATATTTATTTGTAAGAAATGTTGAAAGCCATTTATCATTTTCCTTTCACTCTACAATTATGTGCCACTTTTACGTTTTTGGAGGTAACATGGCAAAATGGGGAAAAATTCAAGGGATATGAATACTGTAAATGCTATACATAATACTATATATATTGAATATCCTTTTTATTCAAATATTCTAATATTGCTGACTGGCATACTCAAAAATGCATACCAAAGTTATACAAGACCTCCTATTTTTGGAAAAAATAGGATTTTTGTAACAGCTTACCTGTAAAATCCTTTTCTTGGAGTACATCACGGGACACAGAGCCATAGTTATTAACTATATGGGTATATAGGCACCTATAGGTGATGGACACTGGCACACCCAATACAGGAAGTTCACTCCCTATATTACCCCCTCCTCCTACCAGGAGTACCTCAGTTTTGTAGCAAAGCAATATACGCAAATCCCAAAAAGAGGGGAGGGACCTCTGTGTCCCGCGATGTACTCCAAGAAAAGGATTTTTACAGGAAAGCTATTATAAAATCCTATTTTCTTTATCGTACATCACAGGACACAGAGCCATAGTTATTAACTATATGGGACGTCCCATAGCAATGCTATTTGAGGGGAGGGAGACACAACCCATAGGGCGCCCCCAGACTTGAGGACCTATACTGCTGCCTGCAGCACACTGCGTCCAAAGGCGATATCCTCATGCCTTTTTACATCCACCGGATAAAACCTGGTAAATGTATGCACCGAATACCAAGTTGCAGCCTTACAGATCTGAGCCATAAAGGCCTGCTGATGCATTGCCCAAGAAGCACTAATTGCTCTAGTAGAGTGCGCCTTGACTTGAAAAGGCACAATTTTACCTTTTAAACCATAAGCCTGAATTATAACTTGCTGAATCCACTTAGAAATAGTGGATCTCGATGCTGCCTGACCTTCCCTAGGACCTTCTGGCAGCACAAATAGGACATCAGTCTTCCGGAATTGACCGGTTGTCTCTAAATAGACCTTGACCGCTCTCACCAGATCAAGACAATGTAGTGACTTCTCTTCCCTAGAACATGGTTTTGTAAAAAACGATTGGTAGGGCAATAACTTGGTTTGGGTAAAAACCTGAGACCACTTTAGGCAGAAAACTTGGACGAGGACGCAACACAACCCTGTCCTCATAAATAATCAAATATGGCTCTTTACAAGAAAGAGCAGCCAATTCTGAAACCCTCCTTGCTGAGGATATAGCAACCTAGAATACTAACTTCCTTGTCAGAAAGACTAAGGGAGTATGCTGTATGGGTTCAAAGGGCTGTTTTTGTAACACTGACAAAACTAAGTTCAAGTCCCAAGGATTCAAAGGTGATCTAACTAGCGGATTAAGCCACATCACCCCCTGCATAAAAACCGGACCAAAGAATGCGAAGCAAGCGGTCTTTGAAATAAGACCGATAAGGCCAAATCTCGGCCCTTAATAGTACTCACGGCCAACTTTATCTCTACCCCTAATTGTAGAAAAGCAAGAATTCTGCCTATGCTATATTTCCGAGGGTGCCAACCCTTGGTTTCACACCAGGAAACATAAGCCCTCCAGACTCTATAATATATGACCCTGGAATCTGGCTTCTTTGCATTGATCAAGGTAGAGATAACTGACCCGGATAACACACGTTTTTTCAGAATGTGGGTTTCAATAGCCAAGCCGTTAAATTTAGAGTATGTAAGGTAGAGTGGAATATCGGCCCCTGTGAGAGTAGGTCTGGATGCAGTGGAAGGGACCATGGATCCCCCACCGCCATCTTTACGATTTCTGCATACTAGGACCTTCTGGGCCATGCTGGGGCTACAAGAATTACCGGCTTTCTTTCCAGCTTGATCCTGCAAAGAAGTCATGGCAGCAACTAAATAGGGGGGAATGCATAAATCAGTGAGAACTGATCCCATGGGGTCACCAACGCATCCGTTCCGCATGCGAGTGGTTCCCTTGTCCTGGACAAAAAGTTCACCAACTTCATTTTGAATCTGGACGCCAGAAGATCTATGTCCGGAGTCCCCCATTTTTGGCAAACAGCCAGAAAAATGTCGGGGTGAAGGGACCATTCCCCCGAGAGCAACTGCTAGCAGCTCAAGTAGTCAAGTAGTCCACCTGCCAATTCTCTATTCCTGGAATGAACACTGCCGATAGGCACGGAACATTCCTTTCTGCCCAAGTTAGAATATGGTTCACCTCCCACTGTGCTGCGAGACTCTTGGTGCCCCTTTGGTGATTGACATAAGCCACAGCTGTGGCATTGTCGGATTGGATACTGACAGGACAACCCCGTAACCTGAATGTCCAGGCCTTCAGAGCCAGACACGCTGCCCGAATCTCTAGGATATTGACGGGCAAAGTTCTTTCGTTTCTTGACCACTGTCCCTAGACAGTCATTTCTTCTAGTATTGCTCCCCAACCTGAAAGGCTGGCATCTGTCGTTACCACCTTCCAGATAACTGGTCTGAAGGACTTTCCTTTCAGCAGATTCCGGGTTACCAACCACCAACTGAGGCTCTGGGACACGCTTGGGGACAGCCGTTTTGGCAAGTCTAGAGCTTGAACTGTTTTGTTCCGAGCAGACAGGATACTGTTTTGCAACAGTCTCGAATGGAACTGGGCATAGGGAACCGCTTCCCTAACCATCTTCCCTAACAACCTCATGCAAAGGCGAATGGAGGGATCTCTTTTTGACCTGACCATCTGCACCAGCTCTCTTATGGCGTTGATCTTTGCTTGAGGCAAGAACACCTTTTTCTTGGCTGTGTCTATGATTAGACCCAAGTACTCCAGCTGTTTTAGCGGTTTTAAGGAAGACTTCTCTAGGCTGAGAATCTAACCCAGATTTTCCAGGTATTTGGTTGTAATGCGCACGCTTTGCTCCAAATGGGCCACGGACTGGTCTATTAGCAATAGATCGTCCAGGTATGCCAAGACTGTTATGCCCTGCGCTCTTAACCTGGCTAGAGGTGGAGCCAGAACTTTTGTAAACACCCGGGGTGCTGTAGCCAGCAAACTGACAATGGTGCTGTTCTACCTTGAACCGCAGAAACCTTTGGTGAGTGGGAAATATAGGAACATGCAGATATGCATCCCTGATGTCGATAGACGCCAGAAGTTCTCTTCCTTGTAGGATAGAAAAGAGCGGAACTTCAGGAACTGATTTAGATTCTTTAGATCTAGAATAGGTCTGACATCTCCATTTAGTTTTGGTACCATAAAGAGGTTTGAATAAAACCCCAAACCTTGCTCTTCTGTGGGGATTTGCACGATCATGCCCTGAGCCAGTAATCGGTCTAATGCCCGAAGCAGATATTGCCTTTTCCCTGGATCTTTGGGAACATTTGACCTCAGAAAATGAGGCGGTGGAATTCCTGAAATTCCAGTTTGTACCCTAGAGTTACCGTGGAGATGACCCATCTGTCCTGAATTTCCTCTTGCCAGACTTCTGAGAACTGCAGAAGTCTTCCCCCCACCCTGGCAAGGGGGGCACCCCTTCATAAAGAGGCTTTAGAATTCTGTTTTGCAGGTTTCTGCCCCCAGGACTTCTTTTGTGCCTGGGCCTGACCCTGAGGCTTTCCTCTAGACTCTGATGGCGGAGGCCGTCGCGACTGCCTAGAGGCAGATGCCCCTGGCGCTGGAGAAAGAGCCTGTTTAAATGAAGGGAGTTTATTCCTTCTTTTGGCTGACAAAAGAGTACTTTTCCCACTTGAAATCTTTTGGCTATATTTGTCCAAATCATCCCCAAATAGCCGATACCCATGAAAAGGAAAACCAGTTAGCAGCCTTTTGCATGGTGCTTCAGCTGACCAATTTTTTAACCACAGGATCCTACGCATGTGCACTAGCACAAGCGTAAGGCGGGACGCTTGGTGAATAGAATCTTTAATGGCGTCTATAGCAAAACATAATGCTCTTTGTAGTTCAGCCAAATCCCAGGCTTGTTGAACAGGAATGCCCCTAAGGGCCTGTCTAAACTGGTCCTTTAGGGATTGACAGATGCCTATTGCAGCGACTGCAGGCTGAGTAACTGCACCTGCCAAAGAAAAAGAGGATTTTAACAGGAATTCCAACCTTTAATCCGTTGGATCCTTAAGCATTTGTGCATTGTCTACTGGACAAGTTAGACTTTTATTCACACTGGATATAGCAACGTCAACTGCTGGTACATTCCATCTTTTGGTGAATTTCTCCTCCATGGGATAGAGTACTGTGAATCTCTTTGGAGGGAGAAACTGCTTATCCGGGTGATCCCATTCAGCATAAATAAGCTTTTCTAGTAATGCATGGACAGGAAACGCATGCACAGCCTGTGGAGGTTTTAAGGAACCCAAAGAAGAAACAGAACTTTCAGCTGACTCCGTTAGGGGTAGCTTGAAAGCAGAATGAACCATTTCTGTAAGAGATTGTGCCAGCAATTTATCAGATTGCGAGGCTGACAAGGGTTCACCCACTGTTGTTTCCTCCACAGAGGAGTCATCGGTTTGTCTTTCCTCCTGATCGCCTGAGGGTAACACCTCATCCTCTACCCACTGTTCCCTTGGTAAAGGGGCTGAGGTGGGGGAGGGGGATCTACCACGCTTCCTATCCTTTTGGATGGAGGATGCGATTAAAGCCACTAGTCTTTCCTTTAGCCCCAACAAGGCGGAAGAAAAGGCATCTTCAGTCACATATACAGGGGCTGAGATATAAGAAGCAGCTGCAACACCATTTGGTTCCAATGACTCACCCTGGCTTGCCACTTCTGGTATTTCAGGAGAAGACGACAGTGTGGAGGCACGACTGGAGTTCCCAGCGCCTGGGGGTGATGTTTTTGGTACCTTTTTTGAGGTGTTTGTACCGGCCTTTTTGGGAGGCATAGTCCTAAGCACAAAGAAGAGGTACTATTTAAATGCACTAATTGCTGAACAATAGTCTGACAATAGAATGCCGCTAATAAAAGTTCAGCCTAGTGCTGGGAAAAAGATGTCCTTTCCTCTATTGGGAATGCCCATATGCAGCCCTTACGTGCCCCACCACGCATGTGTCCCAGGTGATCAGCCAGCTTGCTCTCCTCACTGTTCAGCTGAGGAGAAACTGCTCTTGTAGAAAATCTTCACCTCGCGCTTGCGCCGTGTGTCCTCGTGGACGCTATGTCCCACACACGGTACCGCGCCTAGACCCCGCCCCCTCCATATAACACCCGCCCCCCTTTCCTTTTGAATTTTGAAAGGCATTCCCGTGCGTGCAGGTGGCATTCGGGTCTTGCAGACCCATCAAAAGGGGAGGGGAGGAGAGGCAGAGCCCAAAATGACTAGCAGAGCGGGGGAACTTTCAGAGCAAAAAAAAACAGGACCTCCACACCCCCCGTGGGGGGGATATACAAGGGGGCAGCAACATTTGTTGAATTCCCTAATCCTTTTAGTCCCACCAGGGGGGAAAAAAGCGGATGGCAGATCTCTTTACCTTCATGAGGAATCCCCACTGTGACAAGCTGCTGCTGAATCCACACACAGACTGACACTGAGCTGAAGTGAAGACAACAAATTAAGGTATGTGCATTTACTCCCTCTAGTGGAGATTTAAGGCATGACAACATCTTTTTCCTAAGGAAGAAAAACCATAGGTGGACTTTTCACAGTTCCTAGGCTTCTTCCCTTACCTTATCCTTGCTGCAGGACACTGCTGATGACAGACAGATCCAACCTTCACCCATAACGGCGGTCTGTGTTTAACAAACCTTCAAGGACCGGGTCCCTTTTTATCAGGGCTCCACTCCCTTGGACCTGTATAGCACCCCACCAGGAAAACTTTAGGTAATGTAAGCATGACCAAAGCACTGGGTCCCTGGGTCCAGCCCTGCAAGGAGAGGCGTTACAGGCAAAACCTCGTTCTTCTTATACGAGGCCCGGGTACCATCCACCTTGTCCTCAATGGCACTTTGCATGGATCCAGTCTGTGGAGGCTATTTAAATCCAGCAAGGATCCCTCCAGTGGATCTCCTCAGAGCACATCTTCACTCATGACCATACCTTAGACACTGGCGAAAAAACTGAGGTACTCCTGGTAGGAGGAGGGGTTATATAGGGAGTGAACTTCCTGTATTGGGTGTGCCAGTGTCCATCACCTGAAGGTGCCTATATACCCATATAGTTAATAACTATGGCTCTGTGTCCCGTGATAAATGAAAATACAAGCACCGTACTTATTTTCTGTGGCACGTTATTGTAAAAAATTAAATGACGTCAATTAAACAGGCTGCAGTATCTTGGTGGCAGCAGCACTGCTGTGACATCATGCTGTAGCACATAACCAAACATAATCATTTATTTATGAATCACAGGTATTTATATAGCACCATCAATTTACACAGCGCTTTACATGTATATATTGTACATTCACATCAGTCCCTGCCCTCATGTAGCTTACAATCTAAGGTCCCTAACTCACAGGGAGAACATGCAAACTCCGTGCAGTTAATGCCATGGTTGGGATTTGAACCAATGACCCTAGTGCTCATGAGCATCAAAGCAGTTTTATTTAATAAGACATTGCACAAGGTGCAGCAGACTATATTATTATTCAGTTGTAGTTGTAGTTAGGTGTTACTGCACTTTACACGTAATCAGTGTGTAGCTTGCTGCCAGCTGTACCTCTCACGATAACCCCCCGCTCGCCTCTCCTTCAACCGCCCCGCCCTCCACCCGCTGAGCGGCTGGGAGAGTGTTGGATGATGTTCTCTTCTTCTAGTCTCCCCCCTCTCTGTATGGCTGCTGCAGTTGCAAGCTCTCTCTAACAAGCCCCCTCCCTCCCCTGCTGCTATTGCACTCTGTTAGAGTGGGCTGTGTAATTTCCCTGCTTCATCCTGCTCCCCCTCCCTCTGGCAAGCAGAAGAGGGACCAATCAAAAAGACTGGAGGAGGATCATGGGAATTGTCGCCCCCTTAGGAGTGATGCCAATGGAATGGAATGGGACTGGAGGACTTATAGCCCTGGAGGAGAAGGAGCAGAACTGGAGGACTTTGCCCAAGCAGTTCACTGGAGGTCTGGAGAGAGAACAGCATGAGTTGAGAAAGCAGGGTGACCTCTACAGGGCTCTGTGCCTACACCCAGACGTACCGTGCATGACCCATGGCTTGATGGACTAAGCCTCTTCCATTATACAGTCAATGCTGCTTTGAGGGCTGGAGTTGCCTTGGCAACCCTTGAAGCGATCGGACATTGGACCAGAGGGTCCACTGCCACTGTGTCGTTGGGTCTGGTGAGGGGGTCTTGCTGCTTTAATCTGTTGTTACTAGAGAAACTGAGCCCTTTAGCAACTGACCAGACAGCTACTTAGATGCTTTCTTGCTGCCTGCAGGTTTGACTGTGACTGTTCTAATGTGTACCAATGGTACAACTCGGCCCCAACGCTAGTCGGCTGAAGAGTTGGGACTAAATACTGTCCCTTTACAGCTGTTACATGGAGACCATCACATATTGTTTATGCGAAGAGGTACCTGTCAAGGGACACTGCACCATATCCTAACCATTCTCCTAGAGTGCACTCTAGACTTGTTATAGTTTTTTTTTTTATTGCAGTTAATACTTATATGCACTGTTTAGTGCTGATTTTTCTGGTTCATGAGTTAATACCAGTCTAGTGGTACAGAACATTATTCTAAGTTATCTAGGCATAGTTGTTTATACTGTATTGCGAACTGTGTCTGAACCTACCTTCTGTGTGTTAATTTATGCTTAAACCATGATTTATTTGAACCCATACTAATACATTGAGTTAATCTACCACTGAACAGTCTTGTGTCTATTCCCTCGTGCTATTTCACAGCCAAGTTAAAGGTACCTTTACTTGTATTTTTATAAGTGCTTGCAGTAACTTTCATTCAACCAGGTATGTCAGAGGGGCTAAGGTTGTTCTTGGAGTGGAAGTGCAGAACAGAGAACCCAAATTACTATGCCACTCTTGGGGGGGGGGGGGGGGTTAACACTACAAATGTTTTACCCAATATACATTTTCATGTGCGTCTTTGCTGTGATTGGTTTTCAGTCAGGCATATAGCAGAATATGTGAAGCCTTATTTCCAGCCAGAAATAAAGTATTCTTTATGTCTACATCCACTTCTAGCCTTGATTCCATTACTGATGCACTCCAAGTTCTATGTAGTCCCACCATACTACTTTGATGGGTCAGTAAAACATTTCGGATTCAGTACAGGGAAAGGCTCTGCATTGTGGATGAGGCTTTGATAATGGGCAAACATATGAAGGTGCATTGTGGAAACAACCCATAATTTGCTCACGATAAGATATGTAGATATGAACAAGTAAGTATACACTCTACTGTTGTTTCACCTGAATAACCCATAATTTAAAAAAATAGCTTGGCACACCAGGCATACAGACTGGTGTTATATTCTACAGTAATTGCACAAGTGTTTCACACATAATTAACCCAATCAGATGCATTTCAGACAACTAAGGTCCATTATTCATAGCTGGGTGGTTATAATAGGAAAAAAAGTATATACTCTACCAAGAGCACCCACCATCACTTTCCACAGTGCTCTAAAATTGAAAAAGTTCACACTTCACATCTCTCTAGTTTCACAAACTGGAACAAAGCGAAAAAAATGGTTTTAATAAAGTAAGTCCAAATACTGTAGATGGTTCCTATTATGCCAAGAAGAGAATATCCATTTTGTTATAAACCTAGGTAGACATGCTTTCCTCCTACAGTATACCCTATTAGTCCAAAAGGAATTCAGTTATTATGGAAGAATAGTTTAGCCATAGCAACTCCAGGACTACATATAAAGAAAAAGAATGCGCTTAGTGTGTATTTGGATTGAATAAAATTAAATGATCAATTGACAGCAGCACGCTCAACATTGTACACAACATCCAAAAACAATTAAAAAAATGAGTTGCGCTGTCTAATGAAAATCTAGTTAAAAAATGAGAGCAAAAATTAAAATGAATAATAACAAAATACATCATATAATATACAATTTATAAAATATATAAATGTATGAGACACCAAAGTCCGTAGACTTTTTAGCCCCTAATGCCACACAGAAAAAGTCTAGTCAGACGAAACGTACGTCGGCAGGGCAGGAAATAGTGGTGACGTCAGTACGCTCGTGAGAGTGCTAGGATGGTGTATTTCCAAATGCCTGTGATTACAGTATTATTGTAAGTAGTATTTTTATAAATTGCCATTTTTAATCTGGATGCTGCGCAATGAGTTTTTCTTTTCTCATATGATTGATGGTTGGATCGTCTTCTGTGGATATCCTGTGATCATTACCTGTGGCTCGTTTTCATCAACAGTTCCCCACGAGGAAGCTGGATAAGCTAAGATGATCTGTACCTAATGTGAGGGTTAATAAAGCCCACAGATACGAATATAAACCTTGATAGGTCTCTGGATCAGGTAAGAAGATATTTTTGCTTCATCTATCTAAGCACTGGGTGTTGCACTGAATTCAAGGATTTTGCACTTTATTATTATATGGACTTTGGTGTCTCATATATTTATATATTACATAAATTGTATAATATATGATGTATTTTGTTATTATTCATTCTAATTTTTGCTCTCATTTTTGAATTGAACTCCAGGACTACAACATGCCAAATATATTACATTTGGTAGACACTTGTCTCCGCAGTTATTGTTTAGGCTTTATATTGTAATAATATTCAAACAAAAATCTCACATTTACACAATAAGATAAAATATTTTAATTTTCTAAATTATAATTATGTACCCTGAGGCATAGCAATCATTCATTCTAATAGCAATGGAGTTTTTGTTGGCTCATAATTTATTTTCATTCAATGCTGCTTTTTATCTGCATAAATATGGAGCTTCGATCTTTCAGATGGGTTGATGGGAAGAGCTCTGTATCCTTGCAGACAGTAACCCTATGGCGAACCTATCATTTCTTTTCATTATATTTGATGATCTGTGATAGTTTATCTTTTGGATTGTTTTTAAGTTCTCTTAATGATCATTTTTTGTCGAGTTTTCACTTCAACAATCAATTTATCTCATTATATGGCAAAACATTACCGGACACCATATCTATGTGAGCGTGTTGTACATCCCCTTCCAAAAATGCGTACTGATATACATGTTACCTCAATGTACTGTAACTTATGCTTCGAATGCCACTCCAACACAGCTTGCCAACTGTTGTGTGTTGCAGCACACTGCAACGTAAGGTACCTCACTTAAGCAGTCCATTCAAATAAATGGTCTTATTTACTGCTAACCTGAGCTAGCTACAGTATGAATGGGCCCATTAAATAAAAAGATTATATAAATGCTAAAACAATGGAAAATGCCCACTCCTTTGCATCCATTCGAGTAAAATCAATTTGCAGCGGTAATCGAAATGAATCCACCCATACCTTATACAGAACATAACTTGCATCATGTTTTAACAGATGGATGTAGGTTTTTGAAAAATAAAGAACAGCCCATAGGGAATATTGTGTCCCTGACTTATTTTAGACACTCAGGTACAAATCATTTTCCTATATGTCTCTCTTGTGACAAATTCTTTAGCTGTGGTGTTAAAATTGCAGAGACTGCAAGGTACACAGTGTTACTTCAACATGCACATCGGATATCTCTCACATACCTCAATCATCAGTATATGAACTGCAATGTGAAAAATGTGGAATAAGTACCTGTAAAATGTACACCATTTAATATAGGGGTACCAGATGACTTTTTCAGGTGAGAAAAGCAGAACGTTCTAGTGATAGCTCAAGTTTCCCACAGGGAAGGTGGTGACATACAACAGAAACTGCTGACATGAAGTCTTTTATTATTTATTTATTTTTGTACAAACTTAATTTTTGCACAAGTATTCAATTACAGAGGCTTTATATCCACTTTAAACCCCATTGAAAATCTGTGAAATGACTTGAAGACTGCAGTCCACAAACAGTCACCATCAAATTTAACTGAATTCGAGAAGTTCTGCAAAGAAAAGTGGGCAAATAGTGCAAAGTCTAGATGTGCAAAGTTAGTAGAGACATATCCCAACAGACTAAAGGCTGTAATTAAAGCAAAAGGTGGTCAAACAAAATACTGACACAAGGGGGTGTTCCTTTTTCCAACTCAGTGATTCTGTGTTTGAATTGTTTTTATTTTTTTTTCTGACATGTTGGTATTATATCTTTCACTTGCATGTTATAAGTTGCAAATACAGTAAATACAGCTGAAAAAAACAAAAACTCTGTATGTCTTCGTTTCAGGCTACAATGCACCAAGATGTGATTACTTTAAGGGGGGTTGATTCTTTTCCTATACCCCTGTAGAGTGTGTTGTGAGCTTGTGTTTGTGAATGACAGCAATCCTCTCCAACTCTAAAGCTAGGGGCCAGTTCTGGGAGTTGCAAGAGTTGAGACAGGAACATTAGCCTGTGTTTTACTGTACCTTTCAGGTTCCCCAGAATACACACTTGGTCACCTGATGATAGTAGCCAAGTAAATGAATTGTGTGTGAATTTGTAGCACTTGCACCTGCAACATTGTCTCCCATTTACCATGGATAGCAGAAAACACATGCAGGGGGACATTTATCAACTCTGTCTCATGGCAAAGCAAAGTTGTATGCCCTGTACACACGGTCAGACATTGATCGGACATTCCGGCAACAAAATCCTAGGATTTTTTCCGATGTTGGCTCAAACTTGTCTTGCATACACACGGTCACACAAAGTTTTTGGAAAATCCGATCTTTCTGAACGCGGTGACGTAAAACACGTACGTCAGGACTATAAACAGGGCAGTAGCCAATAGCTTTCGTCTCTTAATTTATTCTGAGCATGCGTGGCACTTTGTGCGTCGGATTTGTGTACACACGATCGGAATTTCCGACAACGGATTTTCTTCTCGGAAAATTTTATAGCAAGCTCTCAAACTTTGTGTGTCGGAAATTCCGATGGAAAATGTGTGAAGGAGCCCACACACGGTCGGAATTTCTGACAACAAGGTCCTATCACACATTTTCCGTCGGAAAATCCGACCGTGTGTACGGGGCAAAACAGAAGCAGTGAGATAGATTGTGTGACAGAATTACTACAAGGTTACAGCTTGAGTCATAAATTCCTTCCTAGCTACTCTTAAAGTGGTTGTAAAATCAAAAGGTTTTTTATCTTACTGCATTCAATGTGCAGCAGCTGCCCCCCCCCCCGCCTCAATACTTACCTGAGCCCATCGCAATCCAGCGATGTTGCAGGAGAGACTCGGCTGCCCGGGACTCTCCCCCCTCATTGGCTGAGATAGCAGCGCAGCGCTATTGGCTCCTGGTGCTGTCAATCAAAGTCAGTGAGTCAACGAGGAGAGAGAGGAGGTGGGGCCGAACTGCAGCTCCATGTCTGAATGGAGCCAGGAAGGCCGATGAGGGACCCAAGAAAAGGAGGATCGGGGCTGTGCAGTGCAAAACCACTACACAGAGCAGATAAGTATGACATGTTTGTTATTGTTAAATGAAAAAACTGACACTTTAGTATCATTTTAAGGCAGTGGTTCTCAACTCCTGTCCTTAGGGCCCACTGACAGGCCAGGTTTGCAAGATAACTGAAATACATCACAGGTGATATCATTTGCTGCTCAGTGATTGCAGTATTCTAGTCTGCATCTCACCAAGGTAATACTTAAAATATGGCCTATTAGTGGGTCATGAGGACAGGAGTTGAGAACCACTGCTTTAAGACCTCATGCACACTGGAAGTTATAAAAATGCCAGTAGCAAACTATAGAAAGCTGTAGCTGTAGAATGAGTTTAGCAGCATTTTTTTTAAGCGTTTGTGTTTTTTTCTTTTTTTAGCATAACTATACTCCCACAAACGCATATGGCTCAAAAACGCCCATAAATGCCAAATAGTCACATTTTTCAAAGTTAGAGTGTTTTTACAGCTAAAAAACTCCTCATAAAACCCATTAGTTCTGGGGGGTTTTTCCAGCCAGAAAACGTCACTGCCAAAAAACGGTAATAACAGCCTATGTGTGCATGCACACATAGGATTACATGCTGGGGAGTTTACTGGCTGCAGGAAAAAATGCCTGAAGCCAAAAACAGCAGCTGTAAAAGCATCCAGTGTGCATGAGACCTACTTAGCGACAGAATGAAACTTTGTAAACTGTCTCACTTGCTGTCCAGGAATACAGATGCACAGGTCTGAAAAACTCAGAGACTGCCAAATGAGAGGCAGCCCTATTTGCCACTAATTTACTGTGCTTTGAAAAGGTATTCATACCCCTTGAAATTTTCCACATGTTGTCATGTTACAACCAAAAACGTAAATGTATTTTATTGGGATTGCATGTGATAGGCTAACACAAAATGGCACATAATTGTGAAGTGGAGGGAAAATGATAAATGGTTTTCAATGGTTCAATGTTTTTTTAAAATAAATATCTGAAAAGTGTGGCTTGCATTTGTATTCAGCCCTATATATGAATAAAAACAAACATGAATCCAGTTTACTTAGTGATGAGACAACTCAGCCACTATAAGAGGGGTTACCGATTCGTCCAATTGGACAGGATACCTCCAAAGCTTAATGATCACTAAAGAAAATTTGGGGAGTGGGGCAAAGAGATGCCCCAAGAATGCAATCAGGAGGACCAGCCACGGTATATCATATATAGAAATGTAATTAGCTTTATTAATGTATCAATAGTAGGTTAAAAAAACACTGAATGTAAAACAGTGACACTGATGTGGAAATATTCCCCCAACATAGTCTATAATAAAAAAAACACACATACAAAGTTGACACGTTTTCACAATATGACGCCAGAACTAAGAGCCCCACGCATACACACACATGCATACCCAGTCACAATGGAAGTAAATGGTGCTGCTTTAGATCTTTATTGAATTAAACCCAGGGATTTCATGTTCATGTGATAAATAGTATCTAAACTAAATTTGCCAGTTTGTTAATTGCTGAATGTCCATTTAGGACTTATGTTGATACTGTTGTCCATGAGTTGATGGAATTGCTGGTGAAATGGTTAATAATGATGTCACTGAGCACAGTAGTAGTAGACTAGTCCAGTACTGTCATCCATAGACCAGCATCCCGGATTTAAATGTAAGCCGATTAGGATAGAGTTAATGAATTGTTTAGGCACAGTTATTCATGCAATGTTAGACTTCCATTATCATTTAACCTCGTTGACATAGCCGACAATGCACAGTTCATGTAGGTACACTCAATATTCACTTCATATATGAGGGGGAAGGGAGAGAGACGGTAAATTTATAACACAGCCCGAAGGCTCTCACCACTCCGTAGTAATGGCTGGAACCGCCGTAATACTATCCAATCTGTACTTCCCCAAGAGTGTCACTGAAGTAGATATAGATATTGCCGCATTGATTAGGCTTAGGGAGTGTCAATCCGCAATCCGATATATATATAGGGAGTGTCCACTCGGTGCAGTGCGATCGCAATCTGATATATTCAGCTCTCCTGAGTTAATACTTTGTAGAACCACCTTTCGCTGCAATTACAGCTGCAAGTCTTTTTGGCGATGTCTCTCCCAGCTTTACACATCTAGAGAGTGAAATTTTTGCCCATTCTTCTTTGCAAAATAGCTCAAGCTCTGTCAGATTGGATGGAGAGCGTCTGTGAACAGCAATTTTCAAGTCTTGCCACAGATTCTCAATTGGATTTAGGTCTGGACTCTGACTGGGCCATTCTAACACATGAATATGCTTTGATCTAAAGTACCATTCCATTGTAGCTCTGACTGTATGTTTAGGGTCATTGTCCTGCTGGAAAGTGAACCTCCGCCCCAGTCTCAAGTCTTTTGCAGACTCTAACAGGTTTTCTTCTAAGATTGCCCTGTATTTGGCTCTATCCATCTTCCCATCAACTCTAAGCAGCTTCCCTGTCCCTGCTGAAGAAAAGCATCCTGACAACATGATCCTGCCACCACTTTTAGGGTTGAAAAAGTTTTTGTCATTTCAACAAGCATCGCAATGAACAACGTTAGGAGTTACATTCCATGAACATTCACAAATAACCATATAAGGTGAGTCAGCCCGATGGCTATCGCCAATAGCTAGGCTCCCCTTAATATGTAATAAAGTACTAATATTGACGACTGTTGCTCAGTCTCAAGAGCAATTTTGGCCAGGGGCCATGTTGTTCGCCAGGAAAAAATTCTGTATGTATATAATTAAGAACAGAAAAAAGAGAGAAAAGAAAGTCTAGGTCATAAAGAAACCAAAAAGGGGGAGAAACTGCCCAGGGATGGGCGTGAGCTGTGAGCAGAGAAAAAAGAGAGAAAGGAAAAAATAGATGTAGGAGAAAAACAGAGAGAAAAAGAGAGGGAGGGTTGACGAAAAGCACAAGAACTGCTGAAAAAAGGAACATACTAGACAGAGGGTGGGTGAGCCGGGGAGTATATGCCCCAACCCCCCCCCCGTCAGACAACGCTACAGGGAGTTCCAGTCAAAGGTTTTATAACATGTTTAGGCGGGTCTGCCACCACTTTTAATTTCACCTTAGGAACACCCATAATTTAGGATTCACCACACTAACAGAAATAAAAATGTCATTTAATTTTATAATACCACCACAGAGATTTTTACTGGGCTGAGTGCTATATGCATTTTTAAGTTCCGGTGAAACTTCTTTAATATGATCAGTACCTGTGCTGCAATAAGAAACACTGAACTGTCCTCAATAAATAAAAAATGAAACTCCCAATGCAGTAAACCAAAGGACTACAAGCCTGCCAGTAACTTGACCCCGAAGCTTTGTAACAATTCTTGGGAGAGTCATTGACCCCATTGCTGAACCAGGGAGATGTTGACTGTAAAAAAAAATCTGGTTTATAAACAATATTGTCATGACTGCAAGGGAGAGTTTTTTGGCAGTGTTGAAACCATAATATTCTGAAGACTGAAATGAAAAATTTATGCTTCATAATACCATATCACACTGGGAAATGACTTATATACTTAAGTTATAGACATTACGTAATTGATTAACAAAACTGGAGTCTTCTTTTAAAGTAGAAAAACTAAAACTTTCTGTAAACCAAGGAACAGTGGATGAAAATTAAAATGAATGCTTTCTCTCAAATATCTATATTGGGCAAACACAACGGGAATATGAAATAGATGATTAGAGTTGCTTTATAATCACATAATTTGCTTGGAATTTCATCTCATGATGACCCTATCCACATGAATAAAATTAACTTGCAGACAAAAGTACAGTTAATTACAGTAAGTTAATACACTGTATTATTCATTTAGATCTGAACTTCAGACCCAAAGCTGACGGTTAGACTTAATTTTAAACCTGGGCAGATAAAAGGTTAAAAGCCTAATGCTTAGAGGAATTTTCATAGTAGTGCTGTCCTTGGAATTTCCATTGAAGTATTTAAAAGCATGATAGCCTATATAAGTTCAATACATTAATCATAGGCATGTATGTTTATTAAAGGGCATGTTTAGTATTTATCTAACCTCACCAAGCCTCATCATCTACTTTTCAACTGATAAAAATCTAGTGCTGGGCTGCCCACATCTGCATATTATAAAAACAAATCAATACTCGCGCTAGGTGAAAACCGCGACAAACTATATACAAAGCAAAGAATGAAAAACCTACAGCCGCTGTCCACTAGGTGCTATTTCACCTCAAATGACAATCAAAATAATAATAATAAAGCGCTTACACAGTTGGTGATAACATAATAATTGTGAAAAAATTCAACAGTCTCTTATAAAGTGCTCAAAAAAATATATTGAAAGTGCTTCATGTAGACATGCTTTGCCAAGTGCCACACTCCCCTCTCGTGTTCCCATTTACCAGAAGAAACGGACCCTCAGCTTTGCAGTCTGGGGGTCAAACACACTTGTTACTGGTGTGAGGAAGATGGGCCTCTGGACCTCCTTTAAAAGATCTCCACATAAAGATCTTAGGGGTAACCAGGATATCCACCAGGCTTGACAAAACAAATAAAAGCTCATAGTGAAGTACTGCACAAAAAAATGTATTCGCACAATCATAAGCCTCACTTACACGATTGCAGATAAAAACGAGCACAGGGCAAAAATGTGAGGCTCTGCTGGGTTCGCTGCGGATGGGCGTGTGTTCCATGGAGGGTGGAAGTGACAAAGTTGGCTAGCCGGAAATGCGTCAACGCATTTCACCCCTCCTCCAGGGCACCATCAAGAACATTTCTGTATATCTATGGATATTTGTGTTAGCTGTGACCCTCTGACCTTACCATATATGTCATCACATTCCTTTCTGTTTTCACCACTGATGTGAAAAATAGTAAAACCATTTTTCACCAAGCAAGAACCCTGCAATGAAATAGGTATATACAGCGGGTAAAATAAGTATTGAACATGTCACCATTTTTCTAGGTAAATGGATTTCTAAAGCTGCTATTGACATGTCAGTAACAACCCACATAATCCATACAAAGAAACCAAAACAAATAAGTTCAGAAAATGAGTTATGTGTAATTAAAATGGAATGGCACAGGGAAAAAACTATTGAACATATGAAGAAAGGGAGGTGCAAAAAGGCATGAAAAGTGAAGACTCCAGCTGAAATCTATCAATAATTAGAACGCAATCCTGCCCCTTGTCAGTGCAAATTAATATCAGGTGTCTCATTACCAAGGTGTCACACAAGAAACATCACATGATGGGTAAAAGCAAAGAGCTCTCTTAAGACCTTCACAACCTTATCGTTGCAAAACATACTGATGGCATTGGTTACAGAAGGATTTCTAAACTTCAGAAAATTTCAGTGAACACTGTTGGGACCACAATCTGGAAGTGGAAAGAACATAATTTTACCATAAATCAGCCATAACCAGTAATGAAAAGAATCATACGAATTGTCCAAGGGCCAAGGACCACTTGTGGAGAGCTTCAGAAAGACCTGGAATTAGCAGGTACAATTATTTCAAAGAAAACAATAAGTAAGCACTCAACTGCCATGGCCTGTATGCATGCTCACCATGCAAGACTCCATTGCTGAAGAAAAAGCACGTTGAAGCTTGTATAAAGTTTGCTGCACAACATTTAGACAAGCCTGTGAAATACTGGGAGAATATAGTCTGGTCAGATAAGACCAAAATTGAACTCTTTGGAAGCCATAATACACACCATGTTTGGTGGCACTGCACATCACCCCTCAAAAAAACACCATACCAACAGTGAAGTTTGGAGGTGGGAACATCATCGTGTGAGGCTGTTTTACAGCATACGGTACTGGCAAACTTGATTTCATTGAAGGAAGGTTGAACTGAAAAAATGTACCAAGACATTCTTGATAAAAATCTGCTGCCATCTACGAGGATGATGAAGATGAAACATGGGTGGACATATCAGCAAGACAATAAACCCAAACAGAAAGCCAAAGAAACTCTCAATTGGTTTCAAAGAAAGAAAATAAAGCTGCTAGAATGGCCCAGCCAATCACCTGACTTGAATCCAATAGCAAATCTATGGAAAGAACTAAAGATCAGAGTTTATAGAAGAGGCCCAAGGAACCTTCAAGATTTGAAGACTGTTTGTGTGGAAGAATGGGCCAAAATCACACCTGAGCAATGCATGTGACTCATTTCTTCATACAGGGGGCATCTTGAAGCTGTCATTACCAACAAAGGATTTTGTACGAAGTATTAAATACATTTCAGTTAGTGTGTTCAATATTTTTTCCCTGTGTCATTTCATTTTATTACACATAACTTAATTTCTGAACTTGTTTGTGTTGCTTTCTTTGTATGGATTGCATGGGTTGTTACCGAGATGTGGTGAAAAATTCATGTCAATTGCACCTTTAGAAATATATTTACCTAGAAAAATGGTGACATGCTCAATACTTATTTTACCTACTGTATATGGATGGAAAACAAAAGACTAATGGAGCTTACCCAGGGCAGAACAGAGCACTTGGGAAAAGAGAACTGTCGCTTCCAGCTCCCCTGGACTTGAATGATGCTGTATTTATCTACATTTATTTTATATGTAACAAATATTTAAACTAAGTAAATTCCTTTTAGTATTATACAACTTTTGAGTTGTTTGGATTATTATACTACATCCACATATCTGATAGGTTAAACACAGGAACCTGTTAAACATTTGTCAGCAAAATGTTGTGTTGCATAATCCTGGAATGAAATTGGGTAATTAGCTCAGCAATGAATGTGGCTAACCACCACTTACAATTTGCCAACATACTGATAAGTCTATTGCAGCCAAACATTTTGATAATAAAACTAGAGTTACATATAACAGGTAACAAATAATAATTCTAGTATAATTATTCAGTAGTTGTAATTGTTCCACAAAGAGTTGGTTTTGTACAAGTAAAATAATAAGTAAAACAATAAAGGAATCTTCGCCACATGTAACTAACAAGTAATTACTGGCCTCGGAGTTCAGTCTGTATTTGGCTAATCTCTAATGCTCACAAGGTCTTCAGGCAGTGATGGTGAGCAGGGATAAACGGACTTTGCGAGTGCTCCTTCTAAGACACAGCTAATTTTAGCATCCTCTGAAAGCTGTTTTGCTAAATGGTTTTCTGCCCGTGTACACAAAGAATCACATCCTCACTTAATTAGTATGAGTAATCCCCCAGCAACCTACGTTTCTATGGAAAAAAAAAAAAAGAAAAAGATGTTTATCTTTCCACACCTGCTAATACGACATAAAAATGGAACTGCAGAGCAGAAAGAGGTTAGGTCGGGTGAGACGTAGATATAACCTAGATGGTGTTCTGGGAGAGCTAACAATGAGGAAGACACATCAGTTCTGTACTGAGGTCATCAGACTACAAGTCTTGTGTTCCTGGGTA
The DNA here is from genome assembly GCF_042186555.1 of Aquarana catesbeiana. Lineage (NCBI taxonomy): Eukaryota > Metazoa > Chordata > Amphibia > Anura > Ranidae > Aquarana > Aquarana catesbeiana. Next base: position 685,467,172 of record NC_133325.1, on the reverse strand, counting down.
TAGACAGAATAAACAACATGTAATGGAATTCTGATGGGAAACAACAGAAACATATTCATTATAATATAATAAAGTAAAACATGTATGTTCTGCAAGTTAGTGTTTAGAACAAAAGTGTAATTACAATTCTAAGCTCCAATGTATCTTTTGGGTCCTGATAGTGGAGTGAATTGTAATTAAGACAAATGGCCCTTTTCTAGAGTTATCCAAGCATACAGCCAGCAGGTAAAATGAAGCATGGGCTGAGAATATTCTCATTTTTTTCAGTCTATTTTTATATTGAAAATACTTTTTAAAGTGTTTGTATAGCCAAAACCTTCTTTGGTTTTGGATAGAGTGGGGAGGGGCTAAAACCTTAAAAGCCTATAACCCAAAACTTGTGTTTTTTTTTTTTTTTTTTGCTGCTTGGGTTCTTCTGAAATGATTTCCCTTCACTTCCTGTCCCAGAGAAATAACAGGAAGTGGGAAGAAATCTCTACAAAGTTATTAATTCCGCTCTAGTTGATGCCAGTACTGGAGAAGGTGTCCCCATTGAATGTTTTACCTTTGACTTCTTGTTCTGGAAACAAGCGTCCAAATGAAAAAAGTTCTTGCACTGTTTACACTGAATAGAGAAGGGTCGGATGAATGACAAAATCCTTTTCACCATTCAGTGATCGTGTTTCATTCAGTGTAACACATTTACAGGCTTTTCCCAATGAAGAAGGAGGGGTTGGATCTCCATCAAACCATCTCTAATGCAGTTCAGCCCAAAGACTGGAAGCTATTAACCATTGTGGTACTGGAAGTTCAGCACCGCATAGAGGACTTCGCACCTTGCAGAGAAAACTTCTACAGGATCCAGCAGCTTGCACAACATGGGTCATACTTCATTACAGGTAAGTTGGGTCTCTAAAGCTATCTAGAAAAAAAAAGTTTTAAACAAACTTCAGCTTTAACAGTAAGTGGAGGGAATCTGGACACCAGAACAGGTATTTCCATTGGAAGGTTTCTCCTCTTCTCCTGTTCGGGTAACAACTCAAAATTTTGGATTTTACGATCAGTTTCTATCCTGATGACAATGGCCTCTGAGTCAAAAGGAGAAGAAGAAATTCCCCAGCAGGGAAACAGGCAGCAAAAAAAAAAAAGTTAGGGGTTCTAACTTTTTTGCACTCTATCTTAACCTTAACAAAAAAAAGTTTTTGATTTAGAAACATTTTAATTTTCAAATTTTTTATTTACATGCAAAACAACTGAAAATACTTTGTAAAGTGTTTGTATAAAACGGCAAACTTAAGTAATGTAATTAACATGTTAGTTAAAGAAATAGTCAAGAGGTGGCTATAAAATCTAAATAAAATCTTTTACACAGCAGTTGTACAACCTCGGCTCATTCCCGTTGCATAAAGTTCATTATCAGATGATGGAAAGGCAGTGCTGATAAAGACATTAAAAAAAGAAGAGCCATTTCAAAGAGTTTGATAAAAAGAGACAACTAAATTGGGAAGATGCTCGGAGATTATAAGCTATCATACCGAGAAATCATACTGCATTTTGCAATCATCCGGAAGCTGAGAAAGTGAATTACTGAAGATAAAGGCTTCTTATCTTCCCTCGATCTTCGACATTAACACGGAAAAATCCATGGCAAATGAATATCAAATCAGTCTCTCTTGTGAAGATTTCACACGTGAAGGAAGGGGAGTAAACTTCCTTTGTCTTCCATAAGACTGAACTAATTTGCATTAAATTTTGGTTATTACACAGTACATATACTTAATACTATTATATTATTACTTATTTAACACCAATGTATTAAGAGTAATGTTTTTGCTATTTATACGTCCCAGTCTTTTCCCCACCTAATTTTGTACTTGTTTGGTGTAACTAGGTTTGCCCATGCCAAAAAAAGCACCATACATGCGTCAGTTAAAAGAGAAGTTGGGGATTACCTCTGCATTGGGAACTGAGTGATCAAAAACTGCTGATCGCTTAGTTCTCGGACTCCAACGAGCAGAGAGCTGGTGGTGGCCATTCACCAGCTCTCTGCTCTGCCCCTCCAGCGCTCATTGGAGCGCTTGGCTGTGAAGGGGGTGGGAGCAGCTGGCTCAGCCTCCCAGCGGCTCGCTGAGAGGCTTAACCAGCTGCTGGTCCAGGTGTCTAGGTGGATTACGACATTAAAGTCATGATCTCTCCAGAGTCTGAACCGGTTGAGTGATGTCAGCCAACAGCGGGTTTTAGCCCGTTGCCACCTAAATACGAGTCACAAGAGTGAAGAACAAGGTGCACTCCTGTGATCCCAGGAGAAGTAGGGCCAAAAGAGTTTTGAGCATGTTGGAAGAGCACACCTGAGCATGTTGGAATTGTGGGCAGAACGTGTAATTGTGCCTGCTATTCCAGAATTGCAGCAAAACACGGGGCGCGCTTGTGATGCATTATTTCTTAATGACACCCCAAACCCAGTGTGATTTTGCTGCAATTGTATTGCGACAAATTCCACTAAAATGCAACACCAAATGAATAATGCCGCTCCAAAAACATGACACAAAAATGTGCAAAAAAAGCTTAAAGAAATTTGTGGTGCAGCAGATGTCCCTGTAGTACTCTCAAGTGTAAATGGAGCCTAAAATATATCCATGATCAACATGCAAAATTATATATTCCTTTACACATTATACTGTATTTAAATTATTTCAAGCCTACTCTTATTACTCTGAACAACTTTGAAGTTTGTAAACTTACGTTGTAAAGATCCCAACACATTTACTTCCCTAAATTCTGTGTCACACTATGCCCCGTGAGTTGACTCTGCTGTTTCACACATTTCACAGAGCCTGCCTTCTGGACCACAGAGGTGCTGAAAGGAGGAGTTTCAGAAGGCAGCGTTAGTACAGGAATCACTACTTGCAGGCAGCAAGGTACCATGGCATATCTAGTCCTTAGAAATTGAAAGTCAACAACAACATAGGAGAAGCTGCAAAGCATAGAGGAAATCCAGGAAGTTGCACAAACAGATGACCAGCAGACAGACAGCACTCACAACATGAAAGGGTTTTTTTTAAGTAAGCTTCTATTGAATTGTCAATAATAACTATTGTCTGTATTACTATTACAATGCTGATGTTCCAAAATGAGAGTTTATGGTATGTTCATAGAACTCCTTATATTATATTAATATCAGACTGTGCTAACAATGTTCCTAGTGCTGGTGTACGGTGTGGTGAATAGGCCCAGAGAGAGAGAGGTTGGGGTCTGTACACCAAAAAAGGAGTGTCAATCACCACAATAATCACACACAAGTTTCCATAGTGTTCATTTAGTGTTGTACTTGTTTGAGTCAGCAGCTTTAAGCACCAAGAGTTCAACACTGATATATTTTAGTACTAGCATTGTGGTCTTTTCAGGAAGAAGGGGGGCTTACAGTTAAATCCTAATGTACAGTAAAACAACTAGGAGGGCTATTTAGAATTCTTGAGACACAGGAAGTATACACAGGACAAAGGACAGCTCTGAAATTATGAAAAAATCAACAGGTAATTTTTATTTTTTTTTTTGCACTTAAACAGGAGCACTTTTTTTTTAGTTTTGTGACAAAATTTTTCCTTATTCTATAGTGACCAACACTGAGAGTGTCAGGTGTATGCATATAGTGGCACGCCGTCTCATTAAGGACACAAATGTATCTGGAAGTCACTAGATTCTTAAAAGTGCAACCAATGATGTAGTATTTTGTAAATTGTGAAAGTACAACCAATACGTGGCTACAAACCTACAGTAAAGATCCCAGCAGGGGAGGACTCTGTCTTGGTTTGCTGCCCAGTGCTCCAGACACAAGGGGTCACAAACATGCATAAAATACATATACTTTGCTAGTATAGAAGAAGACTCATTTGCATTTAAATGCTTCATCATTTAAATGTCCCTCCCGAAAATGTCCCTCCCGAAAGAATTATAGTAATCAGGGTGGAATACACTACAAACAATTTGTCACACAAAGGATACATTTGTGCCATTATAAAATAGGAACCAAACAGGTATACACTAGGAACCCATAACATCATAACAGACCACCCTATAATCTGAAGGGACAGAAATATTCCATAGTTACATAGAGACAGGATGAAGAGTGGAGCTATGTAAGGGTTTGTTCACACCTTTGCGCTGTATGAACACCTGAGTTACCATAACATGCAAAAACGTGTATGTTGCACATTGAGAAGCTGCAGTAATGGCACTCCAATGCACATGCATTCTAGTGCACCATAAAGCATAGCAATGGATCACTCTGTGCGGCAGAGCATTGCCTTTCAAAAAAAAAGTACATGCACTTTTTTGGTGTGTTTAGTGCGCTAAGGAGGCTATTCAAATGGGCTACCCTAACATCACAGATTAACATAGATTTGTGTTAAAGTGTCACTAAATTCACATTATAAAAACGATCCATAAATGGTGTATTACATGCTGTTCATACTCAGTCACTTTGAGATTCATTTTCTGTATTCTGCAAAAAAACTGGTTGATCCTGCTGTTCTCTATCTCCACCTTCTTTTCATATCCCCAATGCAGTTGGGGATTTTGCAGAGCAGTGTTGGCTGCTTTGCACATGCTCAATTTTGAGTGAGTTTCTGTACTGAGCATTTCGGCCCCATCACATCTGCGCAACTGATGTGAGTACTAGAGAGTCACACATGTGGGCATATACACAGTGGTAAATGACAGCCCACTCCTTCTCTCCTCCTCCATGCCCACTAACCAGCTAAACACAACAGGGGCGGGATATAATATCTTGCTTGATGGAGGCTTCTCTTCCCTTTTATTCTAAGAAACAGGCTGGAGGGGAGGTGACAGTGTCTGTGGCTGGCAGAAATCTGCCCACATAATATTATTGCCAAAAATAATAAAGATTTGATTTCAAATATATATTTGTATGACAATTTAAAACAGTTTATTGATATAAATTATTTATTTTTACTCTATATTCCAAAGGCTGCTTTTTTTTTTTGAACAAATGACCAACAGCAGAGGACTAGAAGCTCCTCCTGTTTATGTTTCCCTGCAGAGATACCAGGAGAGAGCTGGGTCATGTGACAGCTGTATATCAATTAAAAAAGTATAAGTACCATTTTTCCTATTAAAATAATTACAGTGCCATCATCCACATACAGAAAGAGAAGGGCCAATGTAAATTAAACAGTGTATGTTTAGCATCACTTGACCACACCCAAAAAAACTGTAGCCAAAGTCAGCCAATCTCAACCAGGGTTCCTCCAGAAGTCACTACTGTGGGTTCCTTGAGCTGTGACTGACTGACCCCCTATTTAATGGTACCTACATAGTTCCAGGGCCAAATGCCACTAGGCAAAGCCAGCGACATGACACAAATGATCTTTTTAGCTGTCTGTAAGAGCGTCACTCTGACCACCACTGTAAGGGGGACATTGGCCCAATGACCTCTGTTACAGACCCCACTGGGACAGAGGCTTTTGAAGGGGACTAGGGGCAAGCCTCCTACCCACTCATTATGGCCCATGGAGAGCAGATCATTCTCTAATGATGGACAACAACGTGATGAACGCTGAGAGTGAGGCTTGGATTAATTCTCTGAATAAAGAAAATAAAAGGTATAATAATCTTATACAGGTTAATGGTCAGAGGAAATATGGTGGCGCTCCTGCAGACTGGGTTGGAGACTTTATTTAGCAACAATATCCCTCAATAAATCTATGAAGATAAATTAATTCTACTTTTTCAGACTGCTGGAACAATGTTTTTCTTCTGATGACTTGTCTAGTGGACAGATTACACCAGTTAAAGCCAAACACTCGAAGACAGCATGTATAATGTACTTTGCGTATTCAGTTTTGTAGGCTCCGGACTGTCTGGGTGGCTAGTTGTTATTTGGTTGTGTTAATTAGATCACTGTCAGCTATTAGTTTCTAGATGTGGATTAGCATGCTGTTTATGTTGGCTGTTCCTTGTTGATTATATTCCTGTTTACAGTTTGCATTGTATACGATAATGTGGTCAGGTTCAACTTATCTTGTGTGCTTTATATTTTGTGTGAATTTACAATACACAAAGTGTTCCAGTTTGCACCTAAGCTAGTGTCGTCTAGTCACTATGCAATATTCAGCTATAATACCTGGTTCCTGGGTCCAGACTGGAGGAAGCTGTATACTAATGGAAGCACCCAAAAGTAGAGAAAGGCTGGCCTAAACTATTATAGATATAATGGAGGTCAAAAGTGAGCTTAATTAGTTATTGGAACAGACCCTGTTAATGAATGTGACTACCCCACTGTGATGATGACATCACTACTTCAAATAGAAAAAGAAACAAGTCACGTTTATTCTTGTAATGTCAAATGCAAATGTAACCTAACACACTGAACACATAACACTGATTATTTATCTGCAGGGGTCCCTGTACAGCAGGATAAATATGAATATGTGCTTTTTTCCCTCCAGACATAGGGCTTCTCTGCTTCTCAAGAAATCTCCTGCTGCCCTGCAATATATACATGAATAAGCAGCTGTCACTTCAACTATACACTGCCTGGAATCTGCAATGACAGCGACAGCAAATGGTAAAGTTTCTCTCCCCTAATTCTGCTTACATTTAACTTCAGGTCAAGTATTTCCAATAACCATGTTTCCTTATCAAGAGTCTGTAACAGAAATAATTCAACTTGGCATCTTTAGTGTTGTTTCAGGAATATCTCGTCCTTTCCACAGTTTCACCCTATCCCCGAAATGTGTTTGGTTCAATCACAGGAACAAGAGAGTGTTTAGCTTATTTCTCAGCTGAACACTTGTATTTTGCTTCTTGACGGTTGGCTGTGATGTGTGATTTACTCAGTGGATAATTGCCGGATTTATTTGATCCGGAAGAAATGTAACAGGGAATTTCCTTACCGGGAGAACGTCAAAGAATATATAAAAGCAGATCTGACTGGTGATAAAGCCAATTTCTAACTATTCTGCAATCAAACGTGTTTATGTGCCATTACCAAGCTGCTTAGTGGCTTCCATTTTCAAATGGATAACAGTAATATCTTTTATCTTGCTATTCCATACCTACTCTTGTGGCATTAGGAAATAAATGGTCATTAGCAGGCACAGAATATTCATGTTTCCTCAGGGAGAGCACAGTTATCTTAAAAGGGAATAATTCTGAAATGTGGCTTATGAAATTATAGAATACATTGGACCTTATTAGGCCCTTAGAAATCTACAACGCTGATTAATGTAAAAACTTGTTCCATCATAAAAATGTTAAATTGATACTAAAGTCTTGTTTTTTTTTTTTTGTTAAAAAAAACGAACAAGTTATACTTACCTGCTCTCTGCAGTGGTTTTGCACAGAGCAGCCCGGATCCTCCTCTTCTCGGGTCCCTCTTTGACGCTCCTGGCCTCTCCCTCCCCGTTAAATGCCTCCACAGCAAGCAGCTTTCTATGGGGGCACCCGAGCTGAGCCGCAGCTCTGTGTGTCCAGACACGGAGCTGTGGCCCGGCTCCACTGCCTCTCTTTCCTCATTGGCTCACTGACTTTGACAGCAGCAGGAGCAAATGGTGCTTTGCTGCTGTCACAGCCAGTGAGGAGGGAGAGGCCAGTACAGCCCAGTCTCTCATGCAACATCGCTGGATTAAGATGGGGCTCAGATAAGTATTATGCCCTGTACACACGATCTGACATTGATCGGACATTCCGACAACAAAATCCATGGATTTTTTCCGACGGATGTTGGCTCAAACTTGTCTTGCATACACACGGTCACACAAAGTTGTCGGAAAATCCGATCGTTCTGAAAGCGGTGACGTAAAACATGTATGTCAGGACTATAAACGGGGCAGTAGCCAATAGCTTTCATCTCTTAATTTATTCTGAGCATGCGTGGCACTTTGTGCGTCGGATTTGTGTACACACGATCGGAATTTCCGACAACGGATTTTGTTGTCGGAAAATTTTATAGCAAGCTCTCAAACTTTGTGTGTCGGAAATTCCATGGAAAATGTGTGATGGAGCCCACACACGGTCGAAATTTCTGACAACAAGGTCCTATAACACATTTTCCGTCGGAAAATCCGACCGTGTGTACAGGGCATTAGGGGGGCTGCTGCACACAGAGGACTTTTTATCTTACTGCATAGAATAGAATGCATTAATATAAAAAACCTTTTGCCTTTATACTTACCTGCTCTCTGCAGTGGTTTTGCACAGAGCAGCCCGGATCCTCCTCTTCTCGGATCCCTCTTTGACGCTCCTGGCCTCTTCCTCCCAGTTAAATGCCCCCACAGCAAGCAGCTTGCTATGGGGGCACCCGAGCTGAGCCGCAGCTCTGTGTGTCCAGACACGGAGCTGTGGCCCGGCTCCACCCCCTCTCTTTCTTCATTGGCTCACTGACTTTGATTGACAGCAGCGGGAGCAAATGGCGCTTCGCTGCTGTCACAGCCAATGAGGAGGGAGAGGCCAGTACAGCCGAGTCTCTCATGCAACATCGCTGGATTAAGATGGGGCTCAGATAAGTATTAGGGGGGCTGCTGCACACAGAGGACTTTTTATCTTAATGCATAGAATAGAATGCATTAATATAAAAAACCTTTTGCCTTTACAACCACTTTAAGTGTAGATTATGGAGATTGGGGTGGTATTGCTTATGATTTTCTTAGATGTTGTGGAGGCTGTAGGCACAGAAATAGTCAAGTTTCATTCCAACTATGTTATTTATAATAACTATTTGAGTGTTTTCTTTTTATTTTCCAACACTTTTTATTATTTTTCAAGAGAACAATTGCATATGTTTACATAGCAAAACATGATAGCTTCCGTATGAATAAGGCTAGGTTCACACTGCTGTGATCTGATTTTGATCCGATTTTCAGTGCAATTACCGTATGTAGACAACTTGGATTGAATTTGGATATTCTATGGAGCCAAAATCATGCTGGAATCACACAAAAGTAGTACAGGAACCTTTTCCAAAATTGCACCATGCTAAGTTGCATTGATGTGATTGGGCATCATTAAAATGTGATTTCCATTGTCATGTGATTCTGTGCGACTCAAGTTACAGAGCGTTAAATTCACATAAGTATAAAGAGGAGGAATTACATGTTATATTCATAAACATTGTGTCCTTGCCCTGCAGCCATGTTTTGCCTTTATAATCAGAAGTCATGAGTCCTGAGTCGGCATAGTTGCATAGTCCTTGTCAAATACACAAACAAAAGACTAGGAAAAAGAAAAATAAGGGAAACAGTATGAAGAATAGAGATAAGCTCAAAAAAAGGGGGAGTAATTAAAGGGATTAAAGGATGCACCAAAACCCAGCATTTGGATAGATTCATTGTTCACCCAAAATGTAATTAATCTATGGATCCCATATTTTTTTAAATAACAGATTTTATTATTAAAAATGGCTGTTTGGTTTTCATTCACCATTTTCCAAGACATTTTAGCGTGCATCAGTGCAAACGAGACCGACAAGGACTTTCTGCCCTTTAAAGAGGTTGTAAACCCTCATGGTTTTTCACCTTAATGCATTCTATGCATTAAAGTGAAAAACCTTCTGTGGTGCTGATCTTTCTCCGGCCGGGAACGAGCACACCAGCTCTAGCTGGTGTCTCGTGTTCTGATTGGATAGATTGATAGCAGTGCAGCCATTGGCTCCCGCTGCTGTCAATCAAATCCAATGATGCGGTACTGGGGCCGAGTCCTGCAGTCTGCGTGAATGGACACAGATGCGGAACTCGGGAGCGCACCTGCACAGGTGTCCACCAAGGAGAACGTTTCTCCAACGTGGACAATCGATGCGGGGAGGAGCCACCAGCGCAGCTGAGGGACCCCAGAAGAGGAGAACCGGGGCCACTCTGTGCAAAACAAACTGCACAAGAGAAGGTAAGTATGACATGTTTTTTTTTTTTTTAAAAGAGGGTTTACAACCCCTTTAAGTAGTTTTACATGGGCCACTAGTTGTGCTGTCACTGGAGCCAGCAACAGGATCAGTAGCAAGAATGCTCAACTGCCCCAAAAGTTTTTCCCTCTGCTGGCCAAACCCGCAAGGTGTCTCTCTGTCCATGCTCCGTTACGGCCAACAAAGGAGCTCGTGAGTACTTTCATTAGTGATGCTGTTGCTGGCAACTTTCCTCCATCTAACTCTGATTAGTGTCATGGGTCACAGGACATATAAAGTTTGACAATTGCTGTCCTGACAACTGGCGCACTTCAAAACACTGCACACTCAGAAGCTAGGAGACATCCAGGCAGTTGATATGCAGGAGCCCCAGCGATAACAGTTTAAAGTGTATAGCCATTTTTATTATTTTGGATATAGCAGAATGTGTAAAGCCTCTACTAAGCAAAAAGTGAGAAGGGATCACCGCTCCAGGTGGCTGTGTGGAGAATGGCACTCTCCTCAAGATGGAAGCAGCAGGTGCAGGCTAAGCATATAGCAATTAGAAGAAGGAGGGCCTGGACAGCCGCACTCCAATAAAAACGTCTTTATTGTATAAAATAACAAAAATTCAAATCACAGCAGGGTACAGGATAGATTATCTAACGCGTTTCACACTCTCAACAGTGCTTAGTCATAGCTACATAATCACAAAGATTTGCCACAGATATATACTAGTGTATCATGAGTCATGTGATCAATTAGAATTTATTGATTAAATGTAGTTGATTATTTAAATAGCAAACAAGTGTGATTAAGTGTAGGAGGCACACAAATATCCAAGAGAAAATGTGGAAGAATATCTATATATATGAAAAAAGTAAATAATGAAATTTGAATGAATCAAAGGAATTTCAATTGTATAACCGCAGCTCCTGGATAAATGTATCATGATAGCCCCCGTCGCACGGACACAGTCTTTTTCTGTTGCTATATTGATGACCTGCTTTTCATCATATCAGACGACAAGGTTGATCTCAACGTATGGCTCCACTATCTGAACGATAATAATCACCTTCAGGAGGTTTCCATTGAATTTCTCGATGTACAGATGTTGGGTAGGAATGGTGCTGTAGTCACTGGACTACACAGGCAACCCACAGCCGGTAATGTATTATTGAGAGCGGATTCTGGTCATCTGGGACACACTATCAGAGGTGTCCCGGTTGGACAGTTCTTAAGACTCAAACGTCGGTGTAGTGAGGTGAAGTATTTTACTAAGGAAGTAGAAGACATGGCTCACAGATTTAGGGATAGAGGATATCCTGAAAAAGTTCTCAACAGAGCCTTTCATGTTTCTAGCGAAGTACCTAGAAACACACTATTATCAGATAGAAACCCAGGGTCTCACACTGATAGGAGACATTCTCCCTTTGTGGGAGATGTTCCAGTATTTTCCACACTATACAGTATTGAATTTGACTAAAATTTGACTATTTCTAATTGGTTGCATTGAAAGGGCAACTACAGATGCAGCATGAGAGGATGCGACTATTGTCACCACATCAAAAGAGGTCAGTTCGTCTGTTCAAGTGTCACTGGCAGACATTTTGAGATTTCATCATTTATCAGTTGTAATACCAAGTTTTTGATCTATGTCAATACATGTGAACTATGCTGCATCCAATATGTAGGTCGCACTACACACCGGCTAAAAGATCGGCTTTACGATCATTTGTATGACATTGAGAAAAACAAGTCCACTAATGTAGCCAAACATTGGAATCTGGTCCACAATAAGGATATTGCTAGTCTGTTAATACAAGGCATTGAGAAGATAGTGACTCCCAAAAGAGGGGGGGTGATAGATTCAGAACACTTTGCAAACATGAAGTGTTCTGGATATTCATCCTACATACCAGAATCCCAACAGGGTTAAACATTGAGTGGGATGTTTCCCACTATTATGATTAGGTTAATGGTCATTAGCATTTTTTGACTGATGTCCTAACCTTTGCTCTTAGGGTAACAATACCATCCACCGGTCTTATGCTATATATTCATCATGGTTATCCCTAAATTCTGATATTAGCACAGGTATGTAGTTAACAGTGACCCCTGCTATGATGACCATGACACCTACCACCGATCTAGGACACCTTCTATAGTGGACGATATATAACCCATAGATTTATGCCATTTGGGTGAAACCTTTCAACATTATGTATTCACCCATTCATATACGCTAGTTTTGTGGCCCCTGCATGTACATGCATTTTTATTCCTGTCTTCAACATTTCAGTTGATGTGGACACGGATGGGTCATGAAGGATTAACTTATTCGTGTACGAATGTACCTATACACATTTACCAAACATGTCGGCCAAGCACATTGATTGACCCATTCAATTGTTTTAAATTTATGGGCCGATCTTATTGATCGATTCATTCAATTGTTTCCAATATGGGATATAGATCAGGCATAATTTTGTTGGTATATTCTTTGTTGGTATCTGTTGACACACATATATATATATATATATATATATATATATATATATATATATATATATATATATATATATATATATATATATATATACTTTCTGGCACATTTTTTGACAAACATTGGGGGGCCATTGGAATGATTTCCATGTACCTTCTGTGCCCATTATAACAATGGTTGAAAGTACGTGGTCCATGACAACACGGATCTTCAGATGGTCTTTTTCTCTGGCTTTTCCCTTAAATAACCTATCCATTTTCTGTTCTGTTTGGTTTTGTTCTATATTAATGTAAATATATTTATAATATATATATATATTAACACATGTAGTAATTTTTATGTACATATGTTTATAGGGCTGTTTTTTGGTTCTGTGGGTCCTCTTTTCCTAATTTGAGGTTTCTACTTTTTTCCTTTGCCCATTCATGCTGCCTATTTTAAATGAATAGTTACATTACATAGTCCTCATTTATTGGACATATTAAATTATTTAAATTATTCATTTATCCTATATCAGATTTTATAAAACTTGGCGTCTATTGAATGGGCATCGGTACACACAAATTTTTGTGCATGTTTTTTGTATACATATTTCAGTCATTGAAATCTATGTTTTTATATATATGTATTATCCATATCCATATTTTTCTCCAGATATGTTGCATTTCAATTGTTTACTACTACACTGTATATTTATTATACATTATTATATATAGATTTTTTCACACACAAATGCACTTTATATGTTTTTTATTATTATATATACATTTTTTTTTTTTACACATGCACATTTATCCAGGAGCTGCGGTTATACAATTTAAATACCTTTGATTCATTCAAATTTCCTTTTTTCATATATATTGGTATTCTTCCGCATTTTCTCCTGGATATTTGTGTGCCTCCTATACTTAAAGTGGATGTAAACCCAATGTCATCCTTTCTAAACTACTGCCATAGGGGTTATCTATAAGGATATACATGCCTCCTGCATGTATCTTTACCTGTCAAATGTCTTCCCTCTGTCTGTTATTAGACCCGAAAAACTGCAGATTCTGTGGGTGGGTCTGTTGTCTGGAGCTCGGTGGGTGGAGTCGTGATGTCAGTAGACTCCCCGCCCACCTCTACACTCCCCTTGTCAATATGCATTTTCTCCTGTGTATTTCTTACACTGAACTTCTGCTATCATCTCTAACATCCAGTGAAAAGACAGGAAAGTAACCACATGACTTCAGCATGCCAAATCATGGTGAGACGTGGAACAGCCAATCCTTGCAGAGCTGCTGAAGAAAGGAGTGGGGGTGGGAATTAAAAAATAATACATGTCTTAGGCTAGTGCACGAGATGTAAATCACCTGTCACTCACAGCAAGGGGGAGGATTTGACAAAGTTTTTCTCTGTTTGTCAAGATTTATCTCACTGAACAATAAAAGAGGATTGCTCAGAGATGGATTAACTCTTTGTGGCAAGACTGGGCTCAAATGATAGCAAATCTTATACTCTACATTATGACATAAAAAAAAAAAAATCAATACAACCAATGGGTCTAAAATACATACTGCATGTACATACATACAGCTATTGACATTAAATTTTCACTACATGTCAGTACCAACCCATGAAATCCATACATACAAAGAAACCAAAACAAAGCAAGTTCAGAAATTAAGTTATGTGTAATAAAATGGAATGTCACAGGGAAAAAGTACAGAACATACTAACTGAAATTGAATACTTCTCAGAAAATCCTGGTATTGGTAATGACAGTTTCAAGATGCCTCCTGTATGGAGAAATAGTCACATACATTGCTCAAATGTGATTTTGGGTCATTCTTTCACACAGTCTTCAAATCCTAAACGTTCCGTGGGCCTCTTCTATGAACTCTGATCTTTAGCTCTTTCTGTAGAATTGCTATTGGATTTAAGTCCGGTGATTGGCTGGGCCATTCTAGCAGCTTTATTTTCTTTCTTTGAAACCAGCTGAGATTTTCCTTGGCTTTGTGTTTGGGATCATTGTCTTGCTGAAATGTCCACCCTCCTTTCATCTTCTTTATCCTAGTAGATGGCAGCAGATTTTTATCAAGAATGTCTTGGTACATTTTTCCATGCATCCTTCCTTCAGTAAAATGAAGTCTGCCAGTACTGTTTGATGAAAAACAGCCTCACACCATGAAGTTCCCATCTCCAAACTTCACTGTTGGTATGGGGGTGTTTTTTGGGGTGATGCGCAGTGTCATTTCACCTCCAAACATGTGTATTATGGCATCCAAAGAGTTCAATTTTGGTCTCATCTGACCAGGCTATATTCTACCAGTATTTCACAGGCTTGTCAAAATGTTGTGCAGCAAACTTTAAACAAGCTTCACAATGCTTTTTCTTCAGCAGTGGAGTCTTGTCTGGTGACCGTGCATACAGGCTATGGTGGCTGAGTGCATTACTTATTGTTTTCTTTGAAACAATTGTACCCGCTAATTCCAGGTCTTTCTGAAGCTCTCCACAACTGGTCCTTGGCTCTTGGACAACTCATCTGATAATTCTTTTCACTCCTGTTAGAAATCTTGGGAGGAGAACCTCGTCGTGGCCAGTTTATGGTGAACTTATGTTCTTTCCACTTCCAGATTATGGCCCCAACAGTGCTCACTGGAACATTCAGACTTTTAGCAATCCTTCTGTAACCAATGTCATCAGTATGTTTTGCAACAATAAGGTTTGCAGAGGTCTTGAAAGAGCTCTTTGCTTTTTTTTGACTGAACCAGCTAGTATTCATTTGCACTGACAAGGGGCAGGATTGCTTTCTAATTACTGATAAACTTCAGCCGATGTCTTGGCTTTCCATGCCTTTTTGCACCTCCCTTTCTTCATGTGTTCAATACTTTTTCCCTGTGTCATTCCGTTTTTTTACACATAACTCAATTTCTGAACTTATTTGTTTTGGTTTCTTTGTATGTATGGATTGCATGAGTTGTTACTGACATGTGGTGAAAATGTAATGCCAGTAGCACCTTTAGAAATAGATTTACCTAGAAAAATTTTGACATGTTCAATACTTACTTTACCCGCTGTATACTGTAGCTTTTATTTGTACAAAATCATAAAAGCAAAATAAAATCACAGGCTAACAAAATGATATGTCAGATCACCCATAAAATTGTTGAGAAAACTACTAGTGTTACAGCATGTGTGGGCTTTGCCGCGAGATCCCACACATGCTATGACAACACTAGTAGTTTTGTAAGCTGTTAAATACTCTGTCATGTGTGGATAAATGGAGTCAATGTTATGGGCGCTATACCATTTTTGTCAGCCTGTAATTTTATTCTGTATTGATATAGTTCCTAACAAGTCTCCAACTTCTTTGGTGATTTGATTTTGTCTAAATGTGCAAAGCCCAGGGCTTTTTTTCAGCGGGAAATAGGGGGAACTCAGTTCTACCACCTCTGGCTCAGGTCTTCTGCTCCCTGCTCACCACTATCACTTCGTAACACGAAAGTCCAGCTTCTGAGTTTACAAGTGATAGCTTATCTCCCAGTAGCTCCCACAGGTCAGATCTCCTGCACAGATCCCACTGAGTGCCTGACAGGGACAAGGGAGATACAGAACAGGTGCCCAGGGTTCAGTGCAGTCATAGGCAGGAGAGGATGTGTGGTAGTCTGCACCCTCTGTGGTCTCCATTTTTTCCCTGGCGACCAGTTGTTGATGCTCCTGCTGCATGATCTCCCTTGCAAGTCACTGTAGTATAGTATAGTATGCTGGGAGATACTACAGCCGGATAGGTGTTTCAGCTTAATATTGCAACAAAGGTAAGACATATGACAAATGGTGAGGCTTTTAAGGAGGGGGAGAAGATGAGGGCAGTGAAGGGAGGGGGTTGTATGCAGAGGGAATAGCTACTATTTGATGCCATTTGGCAGGTATGTGTATGTGTGGTGGGCATAGTTGAGTTCCTGCACCTATTCTCTGAGAAAAAAAGCCCTGGCAAAGCCTATATCGGATATATGTCCTGCTGGGTGGATTTCTATCACTTTCTGCCATGGAGATGTAGCAGGAAGTAAGAAGAAATCTCCCCATAGTGAGAGGACTCAGATCTTAGACAGGTATTACTAGAACATTTCTCTTCGTTCGTAGATTACCTCCGACCTTTTGCTCTCACGATAACTCATACATTTTGGGTTTCTCTTTACCTTCTATCTCAGTGACAATGGACCCCAGGACAAACAGAGTGGTGAATTTATCCAGCGGAGGGGAAAAACACTATCCAAAACTAAAAACGAACGTTTGACTTTACGTACACTTTAATATTGAATATTCCGTTTATTGCATGAGACCAGTCACAAGTAAAATACATTATAAATTATACATTAGTCACGTTCAGCTTTATCTAAAAGTGAGCCTTTCAGTGTAGAAGCATGGGTTAGTGAAATAAGAATGAAGATGTAAGCTCCAGAGCCTGCACCATTAAAATCAAATGCCTAAGAGAACTTATATTTCTATCTTGACAGGTTCCTTTTTAGGCCAGACACCAGGCAAAAAGCTATATACAGAGGTGAAATAAATATGTATGGACCGGTTTTCCTGAACAGGAATTAAATTCCTATGGGAATTAAAGCCTATAACGCCCTAGAATTAAACTGCTGTATGGGCCTCCATTATAGAGACATTTCCTCACTTACTATTCTGATGACAGCAGATTAAATTGAGAGAAAATAAGGGTAAATGTTTAACGGGCAAAAACAGCAATAAAAAGCTGATAGGGGTTCTAGCCTACTACTTTGCATCACACTTTGGGATTGATTTACTAAAGGCAAAAAGACTGTGCACTTTGCAAAGTGCAGTTGCACTCTTCAAGAGCAGTTGCTCCAGAGCTTAGTAAATGAGCAAAAGCTCTGCTGGCTTCCATCATCCAATCATGTGCAATTAAAAATGCTGTTTTTTAATCTTCCTTGCACGTGATTGGGTACTCTTTGCAAAGTGAAGCCTAATCTCATTTACTAAGCTCTAGAGAGCAAGTGCACTTGCAGAGTGCAACAGCACTTTGAAAAGTGCACAGTCTTTTTGCCTTTAGTAAATCAACCCTTCTGTCTGTGTTTCTGTTGAAGAGTTCTCCCTACTTCCTGTCTGGAAAAACTTGTCATTAGGACAAAAAAAAAAAAAAAAAGAAGATTTCCAAATAGCATTAAAAAAACCAACAGGGATTCTTTTCCTTTCCCATTTTATCCAAAACTAATGCCGCGTACACACGGTCGGACTTTTCGTCTACAAAAGTCCAACGGACGCCGACGGACTAAAGCTGGCTGGTAATCCGATCGTGTGTGGGCTTCTCCGGACTTTCAACTGACTTTTTTAGCCTCAAATCCGACGGACTTTAGATTTGAAACATGCTTCAAATCTTTACGTCGTAACTACGACGGACCCCGAAATCCGCTCGTCTGTGTGCTAGTCCGACGGACAAAAACCCACGCTAGGGCAGCTATTGGCTACTGGCTATGAACTTCCTTATTTTAGTCCGGTGTACGTCATCACGTACGAATCCGTCTGACTTTTGTGTGGTCGTGTGTAGGCAAGTCCGTTCGTTAGAAAGTCTGCTGCAAGTCCGCCGAAAGTCCGCCGGAAGTCTGTCGGACAGGCTGTCGGACTTTTGTAGACGAAAAGTCCGACCGTGTGTACGCGGCATAAGAGTAGCCAGGTGCTGGCTAAATTGCCTGTGTCATTGGAGGATGCTCTGCAACATCAGCTACAATGAGTCTGTTTCCCTCTAGTGCTCAGCTTGGACATTGCATTGTCACCTCATGAATGCAGAACAAGTGAGATCTAAGAGAAGCAAATGATCTTGGGACACGTAATCCAAAGAGACAAGTTTACACCGGGATCAGACCATTGTGGACTACAAGTTCCAGCCGACTGGAGAGAGGGAGAGCAGAATGCTGGGAGAGGTTGGGGAGAAGTCGCTCTCTTAGGACCACGACCTTCAGCTGGGAGCAGGGACCAGGATGCGCAGAGGGTTGCAATGAGCTCCGTGGCCTAGTCAGTATAAAGAGCCTTTGGCAGATTTGTGAGCGAATCCCCTATTTTGCCAGCTTCCTGTTGGCCGAATGACCGTCGGCGGTCACCCTCGACACAGATCCTGCTGTATCCCAGCATCGCAAGGTGTGCGGTCAGGCACCCTTCCCTGATGACAGATTCTACAGGGGTCTATCCCGGGACTTCCAATTTCCTTGAGCCTGGTATTGTCAGGATTGGTGAGTGGGCAAAAGCCCACCCTCTATACATCCTTAAGAGACACTGCATGCAGACTCCTTTATTCCACTTTAACAAGGAGACACCTTGCACATGCTGTTTGTAGTATTGGATGCCATTATACAGAAAATCTCTGAGCCCTTGTTAAGCTAGCTGAAGACACTTAACATGTACATCATCAGAACTTCTCCACCCCCCCCCCCCCCCCCCCCCCACTTAACTACTTAAGGACCAGAAGATTTACCCCCTTAATGACCAGGCCATACCCAAACAAAATTGATGTCCATTTTTTCCCACAGATAGAGCTTTCTTTTGGTGGTATTTGATCACCTCTGCTGTTTTTAATTTTTGTGCTGTAAACAAAAAAAAGACCGACAATTAAAAAAAAAAAAAAAAAAGTTACTTTTTTCTATAATAAATATCCCCCAAAAATTTAGAAAAACTAATTTCTTCATCAGTTTAGGCCAGTATGTATTCTTCTACATTTTGGTTAAAAAAAAAAAAAAATCGCAATAAGCGTATATTGCTTGGTTTACGCAAAAGTTATAGCGTCTACAAAATAGGGAATAGATTTATGGCATTTTTTTTATTGTTTTCTTTTTTTTTACTCGTAATGGTGGTGATCAGCAATTTTTAGCGGGACTGCGACATTGTGGTGGACAGATCGGACACTTTTGACACTTTTTTGGGACCATTGACATTTATACAGGCGGTCAGTGCTATAAAAAAGCACTGATTACTGTATAAATGTCACTGGCAGGGAAGGGGTTAACACTAGGGGGCAATCAAGGGATTAAATGTGTTCCCTGGGAGGTGTTTCTAACTGTGGGGGGAGTGGACTGACAAGGAGTACAGAGTGATCGCTGTTCCTAATCACTCTGAACTCCCCTGTCAGAACGGGGTTCAGTTTGTTTACATTGACAGATCCACGTTCTGGCTCTCTGTGGAGGGATTGGGGGTGGCCGGCGAACATCGCGGCTGCCAGCCACGCATATTGGTGCGTGCGCTGTAGCTGTTAAAGGGAACGCCGTACAGCTAGGGCGATTCGCGGGAATGAGCTGGTCAGCAAGTGGTTAAAAGTGTCCAATATCTGCACATATTATGGGGGAACCCTTCTCAGAAACGAAATGTTATATTTCTGGTAATATGTACAATTACTTTTGTGTTTTGTTTGAGCTTGTGGCATCAGCTGCCGTTATAGGTTCTCAAAGTTACCAATAGCTACGATTCATCCTACTGAAAAATTCTATATGTGTTGTATACCTGTTTATGTGTGTTGAGAGTAATGCCCCGTACACACGGTCGGATTTTCCGACGAAAAATGTGTGATAGGACCTTGTTGTCGGAAATTCCGACCGTGTGTAGGCTCCATCACACATTTTCCATCGGATTTTCCGACACACAAAGTTTGAGAGCAGGATATAAAATTTTCCGACAACAAAATCCGTTGTCGGAAATTCCGATCGTGTGTACACAAATCCGACGGACAAAGTGCCATGCATGCTCAGAATAAAGAGATTAAAGCTATTGGCTACTGCCTCGTTTATAGTCCCGACGTACGTGTTTTACGTCACCGCGTTCAGAACGATCGGATTTTCCGACAACTTTGTGTGACCGTGTGTATGCAAGACAAGTTTGAGCCAACATCCGTCGGTAAAAATCCTAGGATTTTGTTGTCGGATAGTCCGAACAAAGTCCGACCGTGTGTACGGGGCATAAGAGTTAAATACGAAAAGTATGTCTGGTGTCTGTGTAGTTGCATTGTTATATTGAAATATGTCCAAACCCAGTGTGTCAGAGGTGTTGGGAGGCTTGCAGGGTCAGGGCAACTTTTGGGGTCTGTCATCTTCAAGCGGTCCTCTTGGGGGTGGCGCTACATAAGGAAAAAAGTTTTGCCTGGAAAGACACTTTATAGAGGCACTGTTAACTTGTCCAAGCAAGGCAAAGTGGCAAAGTCTCTGCAAAGGGTCCCCCTAAACTTACTTGTTTCCTCACAGCCGACCTTGTGATGACCTAGTGATGGTCACAGGGGTGGAGGCTACATGCTGCTACAAACATGGAAAAGCCTTTAATCGTCGCTGAATGTAGAGATGGAGGGTGCAGAGGGGGAGTGCTGATATGGTGATCAGAGGTGTTGGGAATGGAGGGGGGCACCTTGTCCTGCATAGATAAGGAGACATTTGGGTTGGTTTACTAAAAGCAAATAGACTCTTCACTTTCCAAGTGCAATTGCACTCAGCAAGGGAATTTGCTCCGGAGCTTAGTAAATGGGATGAATCTCTTCTGGCTTCCATCATCCAATCATGTGCAAGCAAAATGCAGTTTTTCTTTAAAATTTTCCTTGCATGTGATTGGGTATTCTTTGCAAAGTGAAGCTTTTCCACATTCAATACGTTTTGGGGATAATTCCCTTGCAGTGTGCAACTGCACTTTCAAAGTGAACAGTCTATTTCCCCTTGGTAAATCAACACCAGTATCTCTAAGTAATACACTTTGGTCACCAACCTGCCCTCAGTCTGTGAAAGAATGAAGCTGCTGACAATTAAGCAGGTGCAGCAGAGGAGATCACGGCTATGCTTCTCTTCTTCTAAGCATTTCTAAACTGCCCTCATTTCTAAACTGTTGGTCTCATCAGAACAGAGAGTCTTATTTCTCACCATCTTGGAGTCCTTTAGGTGTCTTTTAGCAAACTCCATGCGGGCTTTCATGTGTCTTGCACTGAGGAGAGGCTTCCGTCGGGCCACTCTGCCATAAAGCCCCGACTGGTGGAGGGCTGCAGTTATAGTTTACTTTCTACAACTTTCTCCTATCTCCCGACTGCATCTCTGGAGCTCAGCCACAGTGATCTTTGGGTTCTTCTTTAACTCTCTCACCAAGGCTCTTCTCCCCCGATAGCTCAGTTTGGCCAGACGGCCAGCTCTAGGAAGGGTTCTGGTCATCCCAAACGTCTTCCATTTAAGGATTATGGAGGCCACTGTGCTCTTAGGAATCTTAAGTGCAGCAGAAATTTTTTTGTAACCTTGGCCAGATCTGTGCCTTGCCACAATTCTGTCTCTGAGCTCTTCAGGCAGTTCCTTCTGACCTCGTGATTCTCATTTGCTCTGACATGCACTGTGAGCTGTAAGGTCTTATATAGACAGGTGTGTGGCTTTCCTAATCAAGTCCAATCAGTATAATCAAACACAGCTGGACTCAAATGAAGGTGTAGAACCATCTCAAGGATGATCAGAAGAAATGGACAGCACCTGAGTGTCACAGCAAAGGGTCTGAATACTTAGGACCATGTGGTATTTCAGTTTTTCTTTTTAATAAATCTGCAAAAATGTCAACAATGTGTTTTTCTGTCAATATGGGGTGCTGTGTGTACATTAATGAGGAAAATAAATGAACGTAAATGATTTTATCAAATGGCTGCAATATAACAAAGAGTGAAAAATTTAAGGGGGTCTGAATACTTTCCGTCCCCACTGTAGCTCTTGGTTTGTCTGTGACTGTGACCATGTGCAGAGTGAATTTGTACGGGAGTGGTTTTATAGTTATCAATCAGCTGCTGCACCTGCAGGGTCTGCATCCCTTTAGATGTCTCACCAAAAATATATTGCCAAAAATCAGATTTGTATCTTAGTGCAGACTTCTGTGAAAATCAGTGAGCCAATCACACAAGCAGGACATGAGATTTTCAGAGGGCGTTCTGTACACAGTTTGTGTACAGAACATCTCCAGATAGCCATACTGCATTGCACTTTACAGAAAATGACAGCGCTGCAGATTGAAAGGGAAATGTAATTTTTAATAACATTCAATTACTATATGACTTGAATCGCAATTGTCAACGCTATTTTTTTAAATTTGCTTATTTTTTCCCCACGGATGTGAAGTTACCCTTTAAGTATAATGCGTGTGGTGGAGAAATTACACATTTCATATAACCGCCCACAAGATCATGGCTCGGTTTAAGACACATTGACACAAAACAGAACCATCATAAAACCTATTAAGTCTAAGAGAACAGTATTGTAAATTCCCATTAGCCACAATTCTCGAAAGACCCTTAAAGCGGAGTTCCACCCACTTTTGAGAGGTGGTCTTAAGCAAAAGACCTCCTCTCCACCCCTCGTTTTTGGATATTAGAAAAAAAAAAATTCTCTTCTATCATACCTTTTTATGACGTACATAGTGTACTTCCGATCCATCCGGTCCACGGGGCAGGACATCATATCCTTTTGTGCGGCGAGCCCACCTGCTGTCTTCTGGGACCTGTGTGTGTCCCAGAAGACAGCTGGCCATTCACAAAGCGCCGTGTGAGTCGTGCATGCGCAGTAGGAAGTGGGCAGTGAAGCCGCAAGGCTCCACTGCCGGTTTCCCTTAGTTAGAATGGCGGCGCCAGCAACCGATCCAATGGGGGCTGACGTTGCAGGCTCCCTGGACAGGTAAGTGTCCTTATTAAAAGTCAGCAGCTACAGTGTTTGTAGCTGCTGACTTTTTAAAAAAAAAAAAAATTGCGGGTGGAACACCGCTTTAATAGAGTCATGTCATAACGGTTGTAAAACAGTCTGTTGAATGGTTTGAGCAAACACAAATTCTGGTCTGGGATTTTTTATACTACCAAACTCCAAGGCCTCATTCGCATGGGTGTGCAGATCTGTACACCCATGCAAAGGGCAGTCTTCAGCTGCGAGGAATGTCCCATGCAGCCCCATGCAGGCAGCCTGTTCAAATCAATAACAGGTGACCAGCTGCATGGACCTACACAGATCTCCAAGCGCATTCCTGGCTGTACATTCACATGGATCCAGCTCTGCAATCTGATCTATGCATTAGACCCACAGATATGTACACTCTGGGAAATGCTTACAGAACCATGCAGGTCTGTGCAGCTTTCAACCTGTCATTGATTTGAACAGAATGCCTGCATGGGGCTGCACAGAACACCTGGGCATCACATGCAGGTGAAGATGGCCTTTTGCATGAGTGTACAGATGAGTACAACCATGTAAATAAAGTTCAAATTCAAGTTGTAATTGATATACCTTCAACAACACGGTTACACTAATATGTAAGAAAACAACAATCAGTTAGACACCAAACATGGCTTTATTATGAGAAGCAGAAGGCTAACGGAACACATTAAGGTTACATGCACACTGGGTATTTATTTCTTGTGAGTCAAAACTCTGCGTCTTGGTAGGTATTCTGAGCGTATACAGCCCTAAACACAAGCACCACTCGTATACGTCCAGTCACTGCGTGTTTCAATGTGTCATAGATTTGAACAGGCTGCTGTCAGTGGGGCTAGATGCCGCTGCAGTGCCTCGAGGGCATTTGAAAAGGATAGTATTTGATTCACAGGGGCTAAATGCCCTTAACCTCCTAAGTAATGCATGCATTTTATTTCTAACATATTTGGTCTGTAATTTTAATTTCATTCTGTGCAATTATATGTTATTTGCCGGATTGCAAAACCTTGTCAGATGGAAATATAGATGCATTTAGAAATGCTAGAATTAAGGGTGTGTGTGTCTGCTGAACATTAGAAAACACTTCAACACTCCTTCAGTACACCCCTCTGACCCCTTGATTGGTTGTGTTATGTCTATATACATCCTCCTCAGCAAAGACTACAGCATTTGCAGCTCTGTCCTACCATCAAAACTATGAAGGAATGTAAAAGTGGTTGTAAAGGCAGAAGGTTTTTATATTAATGCATTCTATGACTCTGATATATCAGATTGAACTACTCTTCAAATGAATTACTCTGTACAGAAACCAAAGACCCGACAAACTGTAACCACTTACCGACCAGCCGCTGTCATTATATTGTGGCAGGTCGGCTCGTTCCCACAAATCGCAGTACTGGTATATTGGTTCCTTTAATCACTTAAGGACTGAGCCTCTTTTTGAGATTTGTTGTTTACAAGTTAAAAACAGGTTTTTTTGCTAGAAAATTACTTAGAACCCACAAGCATTATACATTTTTTTTCTAACACCCTAGAGAATGAAATGGAGGTCGTTGCAATACATTGTCACACTGTATTTGCGCAGCGGTCTTAAAAGCGCAATTTTTTGGAAAAAATACACTTTTTTGAATTAACCACTTGACGACCGCCTCACGCCGATGTACGTCGGCAAAGTGGCACGGACAGGCAAAATCACGTACAGGGTACGTGATTTGCCTTCCGCGGGTGGGGGGTCCCATCGGACCCCCCCCGGTGCCCGAGGCGGTCGTCTTTTGTCCAGCGGCGATCGGTGATGAGGGGGAGACCATCCGTTCGTGGCCCCCCCCTCGCGATCGCCGCCGGCCAATGAAAACACTCCTTTGCTGCTGTATGCTAAACAGCAGCAAAGGAAGTGATGTCATCTCCCCTCGGGTCGGTATTTTCCGTTCCGGCCCGAGGAGAGAAGACATCTATGTGAGTGCACCAACACACACACACACACAGTAGAACATGCCAGGCACACAAAACACCCCGATCCCCCCCCCGATCGCCCCCCGATCCCCCCCCAATCACCCCCCCCCCCCTGTCACAAACTGACACCAGCAGTTTTATTTTTTTTTTTTCTGATTACTGCATAGTGTCAGTTTGTGACAGTTACAGTGTTGGGACAGTGAGTATTACCCCCCTTTAGGTCTAGGGTACCCCCCTAACCCCCCCTAATAAAGTTTTAACCCCTTGATCACCCCCTGTCACCAGTGTCACTAATCGATCATTTTTCTGATCGCTGTATTAGTGTCGCTGGTGACGCTAGTTAGTGAGGTAAATATTTAGGTTCGCCGTCAGCGTTTTATAGCGTCAGGGACCCCCATATACTACCTAATAAATGTTTTAACCCCTTGATTGCCCCCTAGTTAACCCTTTCACCACTGATCACCGTATAACCATTACGGGTGACGCTGGTTAGTTCGTTTATTTTTTATAGTGTCAGGGCACCCGCCGTTTATTACCAAATAAAGGTTTAGCCCCCTGATCGCTCGGCGGTGATATGCGTCGCCCCAGGCAGCGTCAGATTAGCGCCAGTACCGCTAACACCCACGCATGCAGCATACGCCTCCCTTAGTGGTATAGTATCTGATCGGATCAATATCTGATCCGATCAGATCTATACTAGCGTCCCCAGCAGTTTAGGGTTCCCAAAAACGCAGTGTTAGCGGGATCAGCCCAGATACCTGCTAGCACCTGCGTTTTGTGCCTCCGCCCAGCCCACCCAAGTGCAGTATCGATCGATCACTGTCACTTACAAAACACTAAACGCATAACTGCAGCGTTCGCAGAGTCAGGCCTGATCCCTGCGATCGCTAACAGTTTTTTTGGTAGTATTTTGGTGAACTGGCAAGCACCAGCCCCAGGCGTCAGGTTAGCGCCAGTACCGCTAACACCCACGCACGCAGCATACGCCTCCCTTAGTGGTATAGTATCTGAACGGATCAATATCTGATCCGATCAGATCTATACTAGCGTCCCCAGCAGTTTAGGGTTCCCAAAAACGCAGTGTTAGCGGAATCAGCCCAGATACCTGCTAGCACCTGCGTTTTGCCCCTCCGCCCGGCCCAGCCCAGCCCACCCAAGTGCAGTATCGATCGATCACTGACACTTACAAAACACTAAACGCATAACTGCAGCGTTCGCAGAGTCAGGCCTGATCCCTGCGATCGCTAACAGTTTTTTTTGTAGCGTTTTGGTGAACTGGCAAGCACCAGCCCCAGGCAGCGTCAGATTAGCGCCAGTACCGCTAACACCCACGCACGCACCGTACACCTCCCTTAGTGGTATAGTATCTGATCGCATCAATATCTGATCCGATCAGATCTATACTAGCGTCCCCAGCAGTTTAGGGTTCCCAAAAACGCAGTGTTAGCGGGATCAGCCCAGATACCTGCTAGCACCTGCGTTTTGCCCCTCCGCCCGGCCCGGCCCAGCCCACCCAAGTGCAGTATCGATCGATCACTGACACTTACAAAACACTAAACGCATAACTGCAGCGTTCGCAGAGTCAGGCCTGATCCCTGCGATCGCTAACGTTTTTTGGTAGCGTTTTGGTGAACTGGCAAGCGCCAGCGGCCTAGTACACCCCGGTCGTAGTAGTCAAACCAGCACTGCAGTAACACTTGGTGACGTGGCGAGTCCCATAAGTGCAGTTGAAGCTGGTGAGGTGGCAAGCACAAGTAGTGTCCCGCTGCCACCAAAAAGACAAACACAGGCCCATCGTGCCCATAGTGCCCTTCCTGCTGCATTCGCCAATCCTAATTGGGAACCCACCGCTTCTGCAGCGCCCGTACTTCCCCCATTCACATCCCCTACCAAATGCAGTCGGCTGCATGAGAGGCATTTTCTTTATGTCCTCCCGAGTACCCCTACCCAACGAACCCCCAAAAAAGATGTCATGTCTGCAGCAAACGCGGATATAGGCGTGACACCCGCTATTATTGTCCCTCCTGTCCTGACAATCCTGGTCTTTGCATTGGTGAATGTTTTGAACGCTACCATTCACTAGTTGAGTATTAGCGTAGGGTACAGCATTGTACAGACTAGACACACTTTCACAGGGTCTCCCAAGATGCCATCGCATTTTGAGAGACCCGAACCTGGAACCGGTTACCGTTATAAAAGTTAGTTACAAAAAAAGTGTAAAAAAAAAAAAAAATATGAAATAAAAAAAAATAGTTGTTGTTTTATTGTTCTCTCTCTCTCTATTCTCTCTCTCTATTGTTCTGCTCTTTTTTACTGTATTCTATTCTGCAATGTTTTATTGTTATTGTTATTGTTATTGTTATTATGTTTTATCATGTTTGTTTTTCAGGTGTGTAATTATTTACACTTTACTGTGCTTTATTGTTAACCATTGTTAACCATTTTTTTGTCTTCAGGTACGCCATTCACGACTTTGAGTGGTTATACCAGAATGATGCCTGCAGGTTTAGGTATCATCTTGGTATCATTCTTTTCAGCCAGCGGTCGGCTTTCATGTAAAAGCAATCCTAGCGGCTAATTAGCCTCTAGACTGCTTTTACAAGCCGTGGGAGGGAATGCCCCCCCCCACCGTCTTCCGTGTTTTTCTCTGGCTCTCCTGTCTCAACAGGGAACCTGAGAATGCAGCCGGTGATTCAGCCAGCTGACCATAGAGCTGATCAGAGACCAGAGTGGCTCCAAACATCTCTATGGCCTAAGAAACCGGAAGCTACGAGTATTTCATGACTTAGATTTCGCCGGATGTAAATAGCGCCATTGGGAAATTGGGGAAGCATTTTATCACACCGATCTTGGTGTGGTCAGATGCTTTGAGGGCAGAGGAGAGATCTAGGGTCTAATAGACCACAATTTTTTCAAAAAAGAGTACCTGTCACTACCTATTGCTATCATAGGGGATATTTACATTCCCCGAGATAACAATAAAAATGATTAAAAAAAAAAATATGAAAGGAACAGTTTAAAAGTAAGATTAAAAAAGCAAAAAAATAATAAAGAAAAAAAAAAAAAAAAAAAAAAAACACCCCTGTCGCCCCCTGCTCTCGCGCTAAGGCGAACGCAAGCGGCGGTCTGTCGTCAAACATAAACAGCAATTGCACCATGCATGTGAGGTATCACCGCGAAGGCCAGATCGAGTGCAGTAATTTTTCCAGTAGACCTCCTCTGTAAATCTAAAGTGGTAACCTGTAAAGGCTTTTGAAGGCTTTTAAACATGTATTTATTTTGTTGCCACTGCACGTTTGTGCGCAATTTTAAAGCATGTCATGTTTGGTATCCATGTACTCGGCCTAAGATCATCTTTTTTATTTCATCAAACATTTGGGCAATATAGCGTGTTTTAGTGCATTAAAATTAAAAAAAGTGTGTTTTTTCCCCAAAAAATGCGTTTGAAAAATCGCTGCGCAAATACTGTGTGAAAAAAAAAAATGAAACACCCACCATTTTAATCTGTAGGGCATTTGCTTTAAAAAAATATATAATGTTTGGGGGTTCAAAGTAATTTTTTTGCAAAAAAAAAAAAACTTTTTCATGTAAACAATAAGTGTCAGAAAGGGCTTTGTCTTCAAGTGGTTAGAAGAGTGGGTGATGTGTGACATAAGCTTCTAAATGTTGTGCATAAAATGCCAGGACAGTTCAAAACCCCCCCAAATGACCCCATTTTGGAAAGTAGACACCCCAAGCTATTTGCTGAGAGGCATGTCGAGTCCATGGAATATTTTATATTGCGACACAAGTTGCGGGAAAGAGACAAATTTTTTTTTTTTTTTTTTTTTTTTTGCACAAAGTTGTCACTAAATGATATATTGCTCAAACATGCCATGGAAATATGTGAAATTACACCCCAAAATACATTCTGCTGCTTCTCCTGAGTACGGGGATACCACATGTGTGAGACTTTTTGGGAGCCTAGCCGCGTACGGGACCCCGAAAACCAAGCACCGCCTTCAGGCTTTCTAAGGGCGTGAATTTTTGATTTCACTCTTCACTGCCTATCACAGTTTCGGAGGCCATGGAATGCCCAGGTGGCACAAAACCCCCCCAAATGACCCCATTTTGGAAAGTAGACACCCCAAGCTATTTGCTGAGAGGTATAGTGAGTATTTTGCAGACCTCACTTTTTGTCACAAAGTTTTGAAAATTGAAAAAAGAAAAAAAAAAAATGTTTTTTCTTGTCTTTCTTCATTTTCAAAAACAAATGAGAGCTGCAAAATACTCACCATGCCTTTCAGCAAATAGCTTGGGGTGTCTACTTTCCAAAATGGGGTCATTTGGGGGGGTTTTGTGCCACCTGGGCATTCCATGGCCTCCGAAACTGTGATAGGCAGTAAAGAGTGAAATCAAAAATTTTCACCCTTAGAAATCCTGAAGGCAGTGATTGGTTTTCGGGGTCCAGTACGCGGCTAGGCTCCCAAAAAGTCCCACACATGTGGTATCCCCATACTCAGGAGAAGCAGCTAAATGTATTTTGGGGTGCAATTCCACATATGCCCATGGCCTGTGTGAGCAATATATCATTTAGTGACAACTTTATGAAAAAAAAAAAAAAAAGTGTCACTTTCCCGCAACTTGTGTCAAAATATAAAATATTCCATGGACTCAATATGCCTCTCAGCAAATAGCTTGGGGTGTCTACTTTCCAAAATGGGGTCATTTTGGGGGGTTTTGTGCCACCTGGGCATTCCATGGCCTCCGAAACTGTGATAGGCAGTGAAGAGTGAAAGCAAAAATTTACACCCTTAGAAATCCTGAAGGCGGTGATTGGTTTTCGGGGCCCCGTACGCGGCTAGGCTCCCAAAAAGTCCCACACATGTGGTATCCCCATACTCAGGAGAAGCAGCTAAATGTATTTTGGGGTGCAATTCCACATAGGCCCATGGCCTGTGTGAGCAATATATCATTTAGTGACGACTTTTTGTAAATATTTTTTTTTTTTTTTTTTTTTTTGTCATTTTTCAATCACTTGGGACAAAAAAAATAAATATTCAATGGGTTCAACATGCCTCTCAGCAATTTCCTTGGGGTGTCTACTTTCCAAAATGGGGTCATTTGGGGGGGTTTTGTACTGCCCTGCCATTTTAGCACCTCAAGAAATGACATAGGCAGTCATAAACTAAAAGCTGTGTAAATTCCAGAAAATGTACCCTAGTTTGTAGACGCTATAACTTTTGCGCAAACCAATAAATATACGCTTATTGACATTTTTTTTACCAAAGACATGTGGCCGAATACATTTTGGCCTAAATGTATGACTAAAATTTAGTTTATTGGATTTTTTTTATAACAAAAAGTAGAAAATATCATTTTTTTTCAAAATTTTCGGTCTTTTTCCGTTTATAGCGCAAAAAATAAAAACCGCAGAGGTGATCAAATACCATCAAAAGAAAGCTCTATTTGTGGGAAGAAAAGGACGCAAATTTCGTTTGGGTACAGCATTGCATGACCGCGCAATTAGCAGTTAAAGCGACGCAGTGCCAAATTGGAAAAAGACCTCTGGTCCTTAGGCAGCATAATGGTCCGGGGCTCAAGTGGTTAAAAAATAAGACAACATTAAAGTTAGCTCATTTTTTTTTTTATATTGTGAAAGATAATGTTAGGCCGAGTAAATTGGTACATAACATGTCACGCTTCAAAATTGTGCCATCTCGTGGAATGGGACAAACTTTTACCCTTAAAAATCTCCATGGGCGAGGTTTAAAAAATTCTACAGGTTGCATGTTTTGAGTTACAGAGAAGGTCTAGGGCTAGAATTATTGCTCTTGCTCTACTGATCGTGGCAATACCTCACATGTGTGGTTTGAACACCATTTTCATATGCAGGCGCTACGCACGTATGCATTCGCTTCTGCAAGCGAGCTCAGCGGGACGGGGTGCGTTTAAACTTTTTTTTTTTTATTTATTTTACCTTTTATTTTTTATACTGTTCTTTTTAAAAAAAAAAAATGTGTCAGTTTTATTCCTATTACAAGGAATGTAAACATCCCTTGTAAGAGAAAAAAAGCATGACAGGACCTCTTAAATATGAGATCTGAGGTCAAAAAGACTAATTTACACTAATGTGCTTAATAAAAAAAGTCATTTAAAAAAATAAAAAATGGCCCTTTAAGAGCTATGGGCGGAAGTGACGTTTTGACGTTGCTTCCGCCCTGCAATGGTATGGAGACGGGTGGGGGCCATCTTCCCCTCACTCGTCTCCATACCCTGGAAGAGACAACATCCGATCGCCTCCGCCGCTGCCGACGGCTCCGGTAAGCAGCGGAGGGCACTGGAGTGGGAGGGGCCCTCTCCTACCGCCGATAAAAGTGATCTCACAGTGAATCCGCCGCAGAGACCACTCTTATTGGAAAGCAGACCGCCGGCCCAAGAAGAGGATACCGGGTTATGGTAGCTAGCTGCTGCCATAACAACGATATTCCTCTTCTAAGTTAGGACGTATATCGGCGTGCCCGCTGCACGGTGGGGGACATGATGCATGTGGCCGGCAGTCGTGATGCAGCAAAGAGAGGCAGAACGGGGATCTGTCAATGTAAACAGATAGATCCCCGTTGTGACAGGGGAGGAGAGAGAGATCTTCTGTTCCTAGCGATTAGTCACATCCCCCCACAGTTAGAAACAACTCCCAGGGAACACATTTAATCCCTTCATCGCCCCCTTCCCTGCCAGTGACATTTACACAGTAATCAGTACTTTTTTAAAGCACTGATCGCTGTATAAATGTCAATGGTCCCAAAAAAGTGTTAAACGTGTCCGATTTATCTGCCGCAATTTCGCAGTCCCGCTAAAAATAATAATAAAAATGCCATAAATCTATCCCCTATTTTGTAGACACTATAACTTTTGTGGAAACCAATCAATATAGGAGGAATATAGATTGGCCTAAACTGATGAAGAAATTTGTTTGTTTTTGTTTTTGTGGGATATTTATTATAGCAAAATGTAAAAAAATGTTTATTTTTTCTTCAAAAATGCCGCTGTTTTTTTGTTTATAGCGCAAAAATAAAAACTGCAGAGGTGGTCAAATACCACCAAAAGAAGGCTCTATTTGTGGGGAAAAAAGGACATCAATTTTGTTTGGTTACAGCGTCGCACAACCGCACAATTGTCAGTTAAAGTGACGCAGTGCCATATTGCAAAAAATGGCCTTGTCATTAAGGGGAAAATCTTCCGGTCTGTAAGTGGTTAAAGTGGGAGTAAACTCCCTTATATGATTTTACCTATAGGTAAGCCAATAATAAGGCTTAACTATAGGTACAGTAAATATCTCCTACACGGTGCACATCCAGTTCGGCTCCAGAGCAATTTTTTTTTTTGTCCCATACATGTAAAAACCCAAATTTTTGGCAATAAAATTACATAAATCCCCAGAACATTATATATTTTCTGATAGCAGAGGCCCTGCGGAATAAAAAGGTGATCATTGCAAATTTTTGTTTTACGTGATATTAGCGAAACTGTGTATTAAACGCCAATTTTCAGGAATAAATATAATACATTTTAGTGCAAAACCACATAATATAATACCCATTTTTGTTTAAAATATAAAAGATGAAGTTGTATCGAGTAAATAGATACCTAACATTCCATGTTTTAACATTGCTTTCGCCCGCGATATCGACAAAAACTATGGTGCGCAAAAATCACCATAGGTGACACTTTAACAGTCGTTATACAGTGGGCACGGAAAGTATTCAAACCCCCTTAAATTTTTCCATCTTTGTTATATTGCAGCCATTTGCTAAAATCATTTAAGTTCATTTTTTTCCTCATTAATGTACACACAGCACCCCATATTGACAGAAAAACACAGAATTGTTGACATTTTTGCAGATTTATTAAAAAAGAAAAACTGAAATATCACATGGTCCTAAGTATTCAGACCCTTTGCTGTGACACTCATATATTTAACTCAGGTGCTGTCCATTTCTTCTGATCATCCTTAAGATGGTTCTACACCTTCATTTGAGTCCAGCTGTGTTTGATTATACTGATTGGACTTGATTAGGAAAGCCACACACCTGTCTATATAAGACCTTACAGCTCACAGTGCATGTCAGAGCAAATGAGAATCATGAGGTCAAAGGAACTGCCTGAAGAGCTCAGAGACAGAATTGTGGCAAGGCACAGATCTGGCAAAGGTTACAAAAAAATTTCTGCTGCTGCTTAGACCCCTTTCACACTGGGGTGCTTTGCAGGCGCTACAGCGCTAAAAATAGCACCTGCAAAGCGCCCTAAAAAGAGCCGCTGCTTTGTCTCCAATGTGAAAGCCCCGAGGGCTTTCACACTGGAGCAGTGTCCTAGCAGGACGGGAAAAAAAGTCCTGCTAGCAGTATATTTGGAGCAGTGTGTATACCGCTCCTTCACCACTCCTGCCCATTGAAATCAATGGGGCACCGCGGCTATACCTCCAGCAAAGCGCCTCTGCTTTTTAACCCTTTCTCGGCCGCTAGCGGGGGGTAAAACCGCCCCCGCTAGCGGCTGAATCCCGCCGCTAAAACGAAGGTAAAGCGCTGCTAGAGCTGGCCGTCCGGCCAAACTGAGCTATCGGGGGAGAAGAGCCTTGGTGAGAGAGTTAAAGAAGAACCCAAAGATCACTGTGGCTGAGCTCCAGAGATGCAGTCGGGAGATAGGAGAAAGTTGTAGAAAGTAAACTATAACTGCAGCCCTCCACCAGTCGGGGCTTTATGGCAGAGTGGCCCGACGGAAGCCTATCCTCAGTGCAAGACGCATGAAAGCCTGCATGGAGTTTGCTAAAAAAACACCTGTAGGACTCCAAGATGGTGAGAAATAAGATTCTCTGGTCTGATGAGACCAAGATAGAACTTTTTGGCCTTAATTATAAGCGGTATGTGTGGAGAAAACCAGGCACTGCTCATCACCTGTCCAATACAGTCCCAACAGTGAAGCATGGTGGTGGCAGCATCATGCTGTGGGGTGTTTTTCAGCTGCAGGGACAGGACGACTGGTTGCAATCGGGGAAAGATGAATGCGGCCAAGTACAGGGATATCCTGGACGAAAACCTTCTCCAGAGTGCTCAGGACCTCAGACTGGGCTGAAGGTTTACCTTCCAACAAGACAATGACCCTAAGCACACAGCTAAAATAACGAAGGAGTGGCTTCACAACAACTCCGTGACTGTTCTTGACTTGCCCAGCCAGAGCCCTGACTTAATTGAGCATCTCTGGAGAGACCTAAAAATGGCTGTCCACCAACGTTTACCATCCAACCTGACAGAACTGGAGAGGATCTGCAAGGAGGAATGGCAGAGGATCCCCAAATCCACTTGTTGCATCTTTCCCAAAAAGACTCATGGCTGTATTAGATCAAAAGGGTGCTTCTACTAAATACTGAGCAAAGGGTCTGAATACTTAGGACCATCTCGGTACAGTGTGGAAAGAAATTCGCATAAAATATACAAGAGCAAATATAAAAATTTACAAAATTTATTGATACAAAGTATAAAGACAACAAGAGGTGCTAAAAGAACACACAAATTACATGGTGTTTCAACTAGTTTCGCGGGTTTGCCGCTTCATCAGGAAATACATCTGTGGATAAATAAAAATACAATAATATATAGAAATTTCAAGTAAGGGTGTTGCAAAATCATACAATGGGGAAAAAGATAAAGGAGTTATGCCAAATATATTCTATACCATTCTATTCAGACGCTAGCTTCCTGGTGATTTTTATACATATCCTTTCAATCGCCGCGTGAGGCTCTGCCGGGTGTGTCACATGCCTTGCATACACTGAAGCATGGGTAAGCAGCCCTATATATTTGGCATAACTCCTTTATCTTTTTCCCCATTGTATGATTTTGCAACACGCTTACATGAAATTTCTATATATTATTGTATTTTTATTTATCCACAAATGTATTTCCTGATGAAGCAGCAAACCCGCAAAACTAGTTGAAACACCATGTCATCTGTGTGTTCTTTTAGCACCTCTTGTTGTCTTTATATTTTGTATCAATACATTTTGTAAATGTTTATATTTGCTCTTGTATATTTTATGTGAATTTCTTTCCACACTGTACCGAGATAGTCCGCCTGCCTTCCTTTCCTTGGTGAGTCTGGGGTGGGGTCCAGAATCCCAAACATCTATTCTAAGTAAATTTGGATGATGGTACATGTTATATATTGCTATATATTTAACACTGTTTTGTGAGGCCACTCATTCTCTCAGCATAGAGTAATTTTATTTTTTAAAAAGATCATTAAACTGGGTTAAGCCCTTGTTCAGCTTGGGTTCACTCTATTGCAGACACAGACATTGCATGTGATTCGCAACACATTGCTGTACAGATCAAATGCGATGTCTGTGCGATGAGAATTGAGCCATACAGTTTGTATGGCTGAACTCGCATTGCATTCGCATGAAAATGCTGCAGGAACCTTTTTTTCCTGCACTGGAATCGGATCGCATGGGTGTTCACACCCATGCGATCCGATACCTGTCCTAAATCAAAGTTTGCACTGCAATCCGATCTGGGGGTGTCATTAACTTTGTATTGACACCTGCAGCTGTTCAAAGAGGGCAGTGTGAACTGACTGCGAGGGAGATGCGATGCGGGAAGCACACTGGAATCGTGTGAACCGGGGCTGAAAGCGGGTTTGAAATCAGCTGAACTCGCACGATTTCAAAGCTGCATTTCAGTGCTAGTACGGGGGCGGTTTGAAAGACATCTGTGCAGGTTCATGCACAGATGTCTATTGAAATTGCCTCCGAAGTCAACAAAAGTAGGGCAGGAACTACTTTTGGAAATCAGTGCGGCGCCTCAAAGTCGGTGTCGCACCGATTGGGACAGTGCCGTTGCAATAGGCTGCGATTTGGCATGAGATTTGACATGTGTGACGTGAACAGGGGCTAAATGGTGTTTTTTTAAGATCTGCCCGAACTTCAATAATACAGCGGGTGTTCAGTCAGATGTGTACTGAGACCCTACTGGTTGCCGGGAGCCATAACAATTAATTTGTATGTCTCAGACCATTGGATGGCCAATCCCAATTCAGGATAATGGGGTTTTCTTAAAAAGGTAATGACAAGAGCAATGGCAATGTGCAAATGCATATATCTATAGATCAGTTTACTGTATTCAGATCAGTAATAGGTCAATTCTGATTTGTTGCTATGGCTGCAACTGCTCTTTGCCTTTGTTATTCCTGTAGACATATTAACTGATTACGTAAGCCTGAGCATGTTTACTATGGTAGTTGTTGCACACAAATCACTTCCAACTTCACTGAACACCAACATTAGTACTTATGAAAGTCATCTTGAAATTAGATGGAAATGGGTTTGCCCTTTAAAATGCACTTGCTTGCACACAACCACTGTAAAAGACACACGTTAAGGCATCTTCCACGCACAAGTTAAACACACTCAGTTTTATACCGTCTTCATTTTTAAACATTTATTATTTCAGGAAAAGTTATCACATTCAATTTTCTGTAAAAGGAACTGCTAAACATCTCAAATCCAATTTTTTTTTTTACAAAATGAATTTCACACTTGCAATTACCATGTTTTTATGGCACTTTGTAATTTAAATCTTTTTCTACAGTAACTGAAGATTCGTTTTTGATGTAACAGGAATTTGGTTAACAGTAAAGCATGTGATGCTTTTAAAGCTAGGGGGGTATGTATATAAAATAATCAATGCGCTGAACATTCGCCCTTTCACATCGTTTCACTTGCCCTTTCACTTGCATAGTTCAACTCATCAAGCCACATTTGCCGCCATGCATTGATCATCTAGATTGGCGGTCAGCAACCAGTAGATCGTGGCCAGGTGACTGGTAGATCGTGGTCTGGGCTTGCTGACCTGGAGCATAAAACAGAGTGCAGTAAGGAGGGACTACTTGTAAAGTTGGAGCTGTAGTAGGAAGGAAGAGCCGTATAAGCCGATGCCTCCTCTGCAGTGCTGTGTACACATGTCGCAGTAGGAGTTATATGCCCTGTCATGGTTGGTGGGTGTAGCACCTGCCAAGAATGACCTATTCAAGTGAATGAGGCTACTCTGCAAGTGCCCTGCAACCTTGTGCAGTACAGCAATAAGGGGTTAAAGCAGACAGCATTGTGTTGCTTTCGCATCACCTGCTTTAACCCCTTGGACCCCGTGGAAGCATGCAGTTGCAGGGCGATTGCAGAGTGGCCCCATTTACTTGAATGGGTCAAGATTGGTGGGTGGTAGCACCCACCAAAGCCATTAATTGATTAATGAATGATTAGTGATTAATTCCTTAATTAGAGATTTAATTCAAGTGTGAGGAGGCAACACTGTGCCCGGTGATCTTTGACTTCTCCCATGTTGTTCAGGTAGATCTCCACCTCTTTAAGGATGCCTACCCCTGGTGTAAAGTGTTTGCTCACCTTTTAATTTTTTGTGAAAAGGTGAACTTACACTTTAACTAATATAATTCATTCTGGGAACTCTGGCATACTTTCATCCACTGTAAAGCAAATGGGATAGCCGCAAACACCTGGATCAGAAATCCAAGTAGAATTTTTTTTTCAATAAAATCCACCAAGCAGCGTCACAGGAACCGGGAACAAATGTTTTGTGCTGAACTGTGCCCAATCATAACAACTTGTTAATATTAAGCACAGTTCAACGTGAAACACATTCATATTTGTCCCCAGCTCTTGTGTGATTGGTGGATTTTATTGCAATAAAGATTTCTACTTGGATTTCCGATTGCGGTGTGCGGCCATCCCATTTGCCTAACAGTGTTTCTTGGTTGTGAGCCGGGCCTGCACCCAGTTTTGTGTCTGCCTATTGGGCACTTACCTGAAGCGGTGCCTCTACATATTGGACTTTTTGGCATACTTTCATCCAATCTACTAAACCAACTTAACCAGTACTTTTGCAGTTAACCCTATCTCTTTCATTTCTCACCCTCTGATTTCCCCTCTTCTTCTTTTTCTTATTTCTTTAAACCTATTGTCTGAAAGCGGCAAAGACAATATGCAAGTTGCATGCCACTTCCTATGACTTCTGGAGAGACTAATGCCCCGTACACAAGGGCTGAATGTTTGGAGACATCGGGCGGTTTAAAAAAAAAAAAAATGTACGATATTCGGCCTGTGTGTATGCCAACCTGTCCAATAGTAGCAACTGACTCCCGATCAGCGCTCTCAGTCAATGGCGGGGGACCGTCCCCCTGTCTTAACATAACAGCTCAGCGGGGGGAGATTGCTATACTAACTTCACATAGTGTGTACATAATGTGTACTAGGCTTACGAGCAGACAGTAAACACCCAATTATCCCTTACCACCCAATCTTCTGAACTTCTACAACCTTATGACTGCATCCTCTGATGAGCACTGTAACACTTCAGCGCCTAACAGAGACTTGTTCCCGAAAGCTACTCAACACTACAAATAAAATGTTTCAGAATATGCCAGCCTCTGTTAAAAAAAAAACTCTGAACTTGCTTCCACTCTCTGTGTAATGTCTTGATATTTCATGGTTTCAAGCTGCTTATCTTCAATGCCTCTTTTCCCGCTTGGTTATTGTTCAAAAAAAAAAAATTAAATCAAATAATGTATTGATTGAAAGCAAGGTCCAATTAGCGAGTGATTTTGGGGTTGAGGAACTTGACTGGCCTGCACATAGTCCTGACCTCAACCCGATAGAACCACTTTGAGATGAATTAGAGAGGAGACTGCAAGCTAGGCCTTTTCATCCAACATCAGTGCCTGACCTCACAAATGTGCTTCTGGAAGAATGGTCGAACATTCCCATAGACATACTCCTAAACCTTGTGGACAGCATTCCGAGAAGATCTGAAGCTGTTATAGCTGCAAAGGGTTGGCCAACTCAATATTGAACCCTACGGACTAAGACTGGGATGCCAATAACGTTCATGTGCACGTAAAGGCAGGCGTCACAATACTTTTGACAATATACTGTATGTACTTCAATTGTGAATGCTTCTGATTGCCTAGAGTTCCACTTAAAGTTCATTTAAAATGTATCTTTAAAGATAAGAGCAACCATAGTCAGCTTTCTATAATTTCCCTTTTCAGAAATAATAGCTTTGCAAACAACATGACACAATCACAGGTTTAAATAACTTACATAATGTCCTATTCCACAAGGTTTCTATTAAGCCCTGTAGTTAGATTATCTACCTCTGTGCCATCATCTGGGCCTGTGATAAGCTGAAGTTTCTGTAAATATCTTATCTTATAGCCAGCTGGACTTCCTGTCACAAGTGGGAATGATTAGGAATGCATTAAGATGTGCTATGATTAATATCCATGTCACATATTTCCTGTAGAGCTCTTCTAAGGAAAGAAGAATAAATTAGTAAAATAGATTTTTTTTTCCTTTGCTCATCAGTACTCAAGCCCATAGTGATGCATCTAAACTCCTGTATGCCTATAATATGGCTATGATTATCATGACCTCCAAAATTTGAGGTTTTCAAATATATGCTCAGATACCAAACCGCCCAAAGTAATATTTATACTAATAAAGTGCTTTCATTTTGTGGAATTACACTATGTAGGTGCTTTTGTTTTTAATTTGAGCTTTGCTTGTCTCCTTTACTGTATCGGTGGAAGCTGAGGAGAGTGTTGGCCTGATCCTAAAGAGTGTTTTGTGTGACACACTTTGTAAAAGAAGGGATCAACAAACTCTGATGAGCCTCCCTCTATATATCATTAATGGTTCATTTAAGAGACAGTGCCCTTAAAAGGGAATGCTCTCATGTGACTCACTTATATGGGTCAATTATATTTGTTGAGCCTTACAAAGATCATAAGATGTATGCTGTATCATATTTAATGGCTTCCCGTTTGGCCTATAGTAAAATGACGACCGGGCGGGACATTCACCAGTCTGGGTGGACATCATATGACATCCTCCCAGAATCGGGCCACACTGTGGCGTAATCTGTCACCCGCTGTGTTCGTTGAATGACAGATCAGCGTACTGGCCCACTTCCGGTACCATGTGATCGTCGTGACCAATCACAACAGACCACATGACAATTGAACACAATGGATGGCTTCCATTCATGTCATTCTTTGTGTACTATTGTGAATATCTCTGTGATGGGTCACAGTGATCACATTGTACAGATAGGGCCAAATACAGCTCATCTGTACCATGTGATAAAAATACATACATACTGTCACTAGTCAGTGTCCCTGATCAGCACCACACTAGTTAAAACAATTTCTTAATTTTACAAAAAATTGTGACAAAAAATAACAATTTAAAAAAACTTGCCATGCCCCTTTCTAAATACATTGGAATGTCTACTTGCCATAAAGTGGTCATTTAGGGGATGTTTGTACCAGCCTAGCATTTTTAGGCCTCAAGAAAGGAGATAGTCTTTTCTAATAGAGTACCGCCCTATGGATGTGTTTTTTTCCTTTTAACATTTTCTCTGAGTCAAGGATCAAGTGGAAGAAAGAAGTGAAGGGGAAAGGAGAGCCCATCTTAATTTGAAGGAAGAGGTATATCCTACCTTGTGCACAATTGAAGTGCTAGTATAGGCAGCAAAAATAAATAAATAAATAAATAAATAAATAAAAATTCACCTGCAGGTCAATGACATAATGTGCTACTATGCACCGCATATGTTTTAGTTTTAAGTCCTCCAGCGGAGCGGTGTCACCGATGATGGGAGTTCCATCTTCACCCGGTCTTCCTTCCGGGTTCGCAGGCTCTGGCCATTTAAATGGCTTAGCAGCAAAGATGTCACTCCTGCGTATGCGCACGGAAGCCACAATTGCGGCAGAGAGCTCTGAATGGACGGCATACTGAGGGCGCAGAGTGCATTGCGCCAGGAGATGTCACCGGCTTCAGAAATAGTGAATATCTCCTAAACGGTGCACGTCTTATTATAAGCTTACCTGTAGGTACAAGTCACCAAGAGGTGTTTACTGCCACCTTAACCTAGGGAAAGTGTGGCTTGACTTTCTTATATATAAGGTGTCATTATATACCATTGAGCCTTCAATTAATTCTTTGTGGATATATTGAGCACTCAGACTTTATACTATTGGAATATTGGATTTTCCAATGGCCATTTTCAATGAATTGGCACTTTATTTTACTTCACTTTAATATATTTTATTTATCTGCAGTCTAATCCTATGTGTTGAGTTCACAATATTTGCACATGTAGCATCCTATGAATGTAAAGGGGTTAGTGCTGATACATATATTGCTATTTCCATAGACATTAATAGAATTTGTCTGTGCATACACAACAGACTTTGGGACCATGGACTACACAGAATGGATCTGCCAGGATCCTGAATGGGTAAGTATAGGACCTACAAAGGATAATAATATGAAAAGTAAAGTTATCCTTCAACTTGAAACAAGTTTGCAAGATGGCTGTACAACTTTAGTGGCTGAATGTTCTAGGTCACAAACTCATTAAGTGATAAAAGTAAGGATTAAGATGCCAGCCCTGTACCTGTTTAAATAAAATCAATGGGCCAGATTTCTATCCTCACAGGTTCACTACACAATGTTACTACTAGGACAAAATTGAAATCAGCAGTCCCTTTAAAAGAGGCTATACAATTACCATTGTGGCGGTTCATGTATTGAAAACTGACACGTTGCTGCTCCGAGGTTACTACAGGTATTTAATACATGGGGTGTGTGTAATATCTGTTCCCTCCTTTGCACGCTGATTCTTCCTGATGGTTTGTTGATTCTGTAGTGACGTACAAGCCAACAAGAACAACCACAGTATGTGCAGGAGAAGCAGGTATTCACAAACTCTGATGCGTGGAACACCTGCAGCAGCTAGGGGGAAGCTAAGCAGCAGCATTTCAACATCCGGGCTACCAGAACGGCAAGTAGGCCTCTCCTTTCATAGGGTGTGTTGATTTCCCTTTTGACTTGTAGTGGCAGGTCCTTTTATTATACTCACAGCTTTTCTCAACCTTTTTTACTCTAGAGAAACACTTGAAACTATTTTTAGGTTGTATGGAACCCCTGCTAAAACCAATTTTTGGTGATCAGTGGGAAAAACACCCCTAACCTTGGTGGTCAATAGAAAGTATTACAGCAGTGGTCAGAATGCCACCCCTATAGACCAATGGTGTCATGCCTCTGACTATGCTAAGTGGTGTT
Source organism: Aquarana catesbeiana (assembly GCF_042186555.1). NCBI lineage: Eukaryota > Metazoa > Chordata > Amphibia > Anura > Ranidae > Aquarana > Aquarana catesbeiana. Next base: position 685,424,987 of record NC_133325.1, on the reverse strand, counting down.
GGCCCTGGAACTATGCAGGTGTCATCAAATGGGAGGGTAAACAACCACAGCTCAAGAAACTCAAAGATTCAATGGAACCCTGGTTGAAAATGACTGGTATATTATGATAGGAATCCTCATATATTTATTGTTTTCTGTGTAACTCTACTCATTGGAATTTGATTTTGCGGGGAGATGGTCTGCTCTGGTCTTCTTAGAATGCATCACTTTTTTCCTATCCAAGATGGTTTGGTGAGTAATTTGTAAGCTCCACTCATATCAATTTCTCTTGACAGTTTTGTGAGTTGTCTGGATGCTGAGGTTATATGTAGGGAGCAAGGTCAGGTACAGCTGCCAGTGTGGACCTTCACAGAGCAGAAAATAGCAGAGCGTCAAACAAAGCAATACTGACAGCTCTCATATTAGCTGTGATATGTACTCTAAACACCCTGAGCCATCTCCATATTACATCTTCGGACACATACGCACATCATCTCAGGAATCCCTCTTAGAAAGGCTAAAGGGAGACATTTACACTCATTTTTATGAAATTACGTGCATAAGAAATGTAACGATGTACACTTTCAATTTTAAGCTGTTATTTGCCTATATTGCAAGAAAACATGGACAAATGAGGGAGATGTAATAAAATGGTCCATTTATCCATTTAAAAAAAATAAAAGACATGGCATCATATAGCTGATGGGCTGTATGAACTTATCAGTAATAAATTATAAAATACTTACACTGCACAAGAAATAATCAGAAGCAAAATAATTGTACGTTTGTGTAGAATATCAGGTCTTATCAGACAGAGATGTTTCCTAGATACTCGACTATGAAACAAGTTGCATGTATGACCTTTGCTTCATAATAAGGTATTTTGTTCCACAAATAAATTCCATTGAATTTAGTAAAATATTTCAAGGCTTGTAAATTCGAATTATTATCAAACCTATTTGAACTGTATGCAATCATTTGCAGAATTTCGCTAAACAGATACAAGGTGCATTTTCCTATTGCTAGTGACTACAATGATTAGCAACTAGTTATAAATCATTTTATTTGGTGGAAGGCTTTATATGTGAAAATGTGCTTTAATCCGTGAGCTAGCTAATACTTACTTTCTTTTATGAATACACATTTTTATTTTCATATTTGTAATACAACTTATACATTAACCTAGCATACTACTTATACTTTGACAAATGTCATTAATATTAAAAAGTTCTTAAAGGACAGGATCGCAATAAACTTGTCCTTTACTTGGTGTGGATCTGAATTTAAAGGGAACATTTATAGTTGTGTGGGGCTTTAAAGCATGTTCGCTGGTGCACTTTAACATGCGCTGTGTTTAGGCAGCCTATTTGAACGAGCTGGCTAACACACTAAAATGCATTAAAAAAAAAAGTTACATGCACATTTTTGTATTCTATACAAACACTGCAACTTAAACACACATAAGTTCAATAATAACAGACATGCCATGCTAAACATTTTATAACATCCAAAATAATAATTAACAACACAAAGTTGTTTCCAAAATCAAGTCATTTTTTTACCTTAATGTGTTCCCTGCATTAGGTAAAAAATGTCTCAGTAAATGTATTGCCCCCTCACCTCCCTAGATACTTACCTGAGTCCTACATCGACCCAGCGCTGGTCTGAAGCCAGTGCTGTCATTGCTCCACTGGAATTAAGCGAACCGAGCAGGAGCTGCAGAGATTTCTGGTATCCAGCTCAGCTCTTTACCTGTCAGCTGGCCACACAGTGACCCGGACACTGTGGCTGCTCATCCATCCTTTCCTTGTGACTGTGTTGTGTGTTGAGTGGGCTTTTTCTCGTGGACTATATGTGCGCTTTCACATTTTTTTTTTTAATGAGTACACAATGGGGGTTATTTACAAAAGGCAAATCCACTTTGCACTACAAGTGCAAACTACAAGTGCAAAGTGCACTTGAAATTTACAGTCGCTGTAAATCTGAGAGGTAGATCTGAAATGAGGGGAAGCTCTGCTGATTTTATCATCCAATCATGTGCAAGCTAAAATGCTTTTTTTTATTTTCCTTGCATGTCCCCCTCGGATCTACAGCGACTGCACTTCCAACTGCACTTTCAGTGCAATTTCAAGTGCAGTTTGCACTTGTAGTGCAAAGTGGATTTTCCTTTAGTAAATAACCCCCAATATGTTGTTTTTAATTAAGCCCATTGATCCATATGCCGCGTATACGCGATCGCACATTCCGACAAAAAAATCCATGTTTTTTTCCAACGAATGTTGGCTCAAACTTGTCTTGCATACACACGGTCACACAAATGTTGTCGGAAATGCCGAACGTCAAGAACGCGGTGACGTCCAACACGTACGACGAGCCGAGAAAAATGAAGTTAAATAGCCAGTGCGCCTCTTCTGCTCTGATTCCGAGCATGCGTGGAACTTTGTGCGTCAGAATTGTGTACACAGGATTAGAATTTACGACGGATTTTGTTGTTGGAAAATTTGAGATCCAAATCTCAAATTTTGTTTGTTGGAAACTCTGACGGAAAATGTCCGATGGAGCCTATACACGGTTGGAATTTCTGACAACAAGCTCCCGTCAAACATTTCCCGTCGGAAAATCTGACTGTGTGCACACGGCACTACACTACACCAGAGGTCTGCAATGTTTTCTCCCTTCCCTTGCTTTTATTTTATCATTGTTGGTTCAATTGTTAAGATTTTTCCAAAAGGAGTACTATGCTTTTCAATAAAGAACACATTTATTAAAGTAAACTTGCCCTTTACAGTCCCTATGAAGTCCAAACCAAACTTTTTTTTAGTTTTGGAAACAGCAGGAAATTGTCAAGTTTTCCTTTTGTATACAGTGGAGAGGGATTATAACCAATGTCAGAGTTTTATATTATATGTCTATGCCCCTTTCACTGCCTGTTGTGGCAAGAAATAATAAGAAACCCCTTTTGCTGGGGACAAAAACAAAAGCACCTTTTTAATAAAGTTAGGAGGTGTCTGAGCTTCTGCACCTTGCACCCCCCATTTCTTGCAAAGGACTCTTTTCTACTCTATCCAGAAATTAAAAAATGTCTGGAGTTATGTTGTAGGCTGGATTCACGCTTGTGTTCTGGTGACGTGTTTACTGCAAAACGTAGCAACGTGCATAGGCATTTGAGCACTGTGTTACTGTTAACTCTAAATGGCACCCTTCCCAATGCAACCGCTTTGCAGCACATTGGTAATGTACAAAATCGAACCCTAAGCAAGGTAGAAGCTTTGGTGACATCCGCCGCTTCAACTGACATTGGTAAGGATTGCAACAGGCACTGAGAAGCCACCCCATTTGCATGGTTTGAACTGGCATAAATCATCCATTCTAGCAGGGGGTCATAATGAAAGGTAACATCTATGTTCCCCATATCCACAAATTCATTTGTGAAGTGCCTAATTCAAGCAGCTTTTAGGAATTGAGATATTAGAGAAGAATTCTATAAGCCTTTGGTGGACCGGTCTTTCAAATAAGCAGAGGCACGGATGTCAGTGTAATACATACTTAGTACCATATCACATATCTATTCTTGTAGGTATTGCACTAATTTGGGCCCACTGACCTTTAAGAGAAATAGATTGACTTGTGAACTGTTACGAGGCTAGTTTTGAATCCATGCATCAAAGCAGATACACAAAGACAATTTACTCTACCCACTATCACTTTGCATTCTTTCACTGTACATAATTTCTGGGGATTTAGAAATGAGGTTAGTCTAGAGAGGACTAGGGTAAGATGGTTTGGAAATGTCTTGCAGGCTGTTACCCTTACGCCATACCATCCATAGTGATGCTAATATTTCCTGTCCCATCACAAAACAGAATCCTTCACTCTCAGCAAGTGACAGGTCCACTTTACTTTTCACCACACATATTACAAGTATATTTGCTGTAAGCTAGTTGTCTATAATGAAGCCCCGTATGGAGACATTAAGTACTGTGAACCTTCAGCCATTACGAATATCATTCTTTGCCTCCAGATGAAGGGACAGCTAGCACAGTGCGTTTTCATTCTATTTAATAACATAGTGGTATTAAAAACTCATAATGTAATTTGTCAAAATCACGGTCCACTGGGCTGAAAATTGTCACAGTGGAATGGATGAGAGATTGAACGAAACGCACATTGTTACACAGCCGTAATGTCATGTTTCAGGATGAGTCACGGAAAACGTTTTCTTTAGACAGATAACATGGTGGTCCGCTGGGTCAGATATTAGTTATAGGCTTTCCTTTAGTTGTTTTTGTGATGATCCTAATCACAAATTGTTCCTGGGAGTAAGATTGGAAAATATTACCTATCATTTGGTGGTGAATTTTATATTCTTACAGCAGTATTACATTTCCAGGGAGCTACCAATCACTTTCATAGTTTTTCTCACATTGGATTCTGCTCAAGTCTAACTTTTTTCTTGCAAGGATCTCTATGAAATAATAGACCACATCACATACATACAGTACATCTCAAACATTACTTGCTACAGATATATTGAGAAGGACAAAATAAATTTAGCTCACCTAAGCCACACCAGCCCTTTGGCAGGGGCAGAGCTTGCGCTTTAACTACAACGATATCTTCAAAATATAATGGAACTGGACACTTTCAGGCTGCATGAATGTAAAGCCCCGTACACATTCGGCCCGTGTGTATGCCACCCAGTCTGACAGAAGCCAGCCAATTGGTTGACTTCTGTCAGACGAGCATGCTGGAAAAACAGCAGCCGATCGACTCCCAATCAGCACTCTTAGAGCGCTGATCGGAGTGTTCTGGTGGGGAGGCGTCCCCCTGTCAGAACACAACAGCTCAGCAGGGAGAAGATCGCTGTACTAGCTTTGCATAGTTAGTACAGCGGCTCCGACGGGAGACAACAGTTTTTTTTTCATCCAACCCAAAAAAGAAACTCATAGTGTGTACCAGGCTTAAAGTGTTTGTTAAGCCACTAACTGATCATTATACCAACCCCTCTGTTACATAAAAAGAGTCCTAGTGCCTGTGCTTTATAAAAAAAAAAAGCCAATTTCTACTTGTTTTAATAGTGTCTTGCAGCGATCACGCGACTCCAGGCTCTCAGCTCTCCCCGTGTGATAGCTCCAGTGGGCAGGGCCAAGATTCCCCTGCTGACATCAGGCAGGGAGGAAAGGAACAGAGAGCCTGGAGTCACGTGATCGCTGGAAGACACTGTTAAAACAGGTAAAAATCTTAAATTTTTTTTTTAAATAAAGCACAGGCACTAGGACTCAGCTTTTTATGTGACAGAGGGGATGATATAATGATCAGTTAGTTTTGAAGCAGTGGGGAGAGGAGCAGAGCAGCGCTAGAGAGAGCTGACAGGCAGGTAGGGGAGGGGGAAGGAGGGCAGAGGGAGACAGAGGAGAGCTGCAGAGAGCAGCATATGGCGGAGGCATATACTCTGACCAAGGTGTCAGGACTCAGCAGCCCCGATATATAGTGGTCAGTTTACAGAGGGGAGGGTAGAAACTTGCAGGATCAGTCTGATATTTCAGGTGATACACGGGGCCAAATGACACAGCACAGGAAATGTTCTGTATAACAATCTTTAAGGGAACAGGATCCATTTTTTTTTGGGGGTTAACAAACACTTTAACCACTTGCTGATATACATTGGTAAAGTGGCATGTTTTCACGAAACCAAGTATGGGTATGTCTTCCCCTTTAAGAGCCGCCGGAGGCACGCCCGTGGTACGGCGGGGGACCCGATGAGCGCGTGGCCGGCAGGCATGACCGCCACCGGCCACCCACGATTGCAGAAACAAGAGCTAGAACAGGGATTTGTGTGTGTAAACACATAAATCCCTGTTCTGTCAGGGGAGAGGAGACATATCGTGTGTTCCTAGTAGGAACAATGATATGTCTCCTCCCCTAGTCAGTCCTAATCCCATACAGTTACACACGCTAACTAGGGGACACATTTAACCCCTTGATCACCCCTAGTGTTAACCCCTTCCCTGCCAGTGATATTTACACAGTAATCAGTGCATTTTTATAGCTCTGATCGCTGTATAAATGTCAATGGTCCCAAAAACGTGTCAAAAGTGTCTGATCTGTCCGCCGCAATGTCGCAGTACCCCTAAAAATTGCAGATCACTGCCATTACTAGTAACAAAAAAAATAATAAAAATGCCATAAATCTTTCCCATAGTTTGTAGCAGTGGCAGTGTGTCCATAAGGGCGCACGGACTCTGCCCCTTCTCTCCCGCCACCCCCTCTATCACCAATAGACAGATTCATGCATTGCATGATGATGGCTGATGCTGCCACCTATTATTAAGGCGCCCGGCCCCTTTTCAGGCTCAGGGTGCCTGAATTACAGCAGTGGGGGTGTTTTGAAGCACCTGATTAGAGCCATAGGCCATAGGCTCTAATAGGTGTCAAAAAAGGTGACCTGCGAGCGCCATACTGGGCACTCACAGGTCAATCAGCTGTGTTAGAAAAGCAAATGAATATTCGCTTTCCTAACACTAAACCGCCTCTCCGCCAATCAGGTGCTCGGATCTGTTACCCGTCACCTGATTCGCTGAACCGACAGGCGCTGTGATTGGATGCCAGGCATCCAATCATAGCAGAGGATGGGAAGAGAGGACGGGAGAAGACATCGAGGAGCTGTCCCACAGCCACCGAGACAGGGTAAGTACAGATGGTGGGTGGGGGTCACACTGGCAGCATTTGACATGGCACAGTAGCTGCGTTTGATGGGGCACTGTGGGAGCAATTGATGGGCACAGTGGCAGCAATTGATGGGCACAGTGGCGGCAATTGATGGGGCACAGTGGCGGCAATTGATGGGCACAGTGGCGGCAATTGATGGGCACAGTGGCTGCATTTGATGGCACAGTGGCGGCAATTGCCGGGCACAGTGGCTATATTTTATGGGGCACAGTGGCTGCATTTTATGGGACAAAGTAGCTGCATTTGATGGCACAGTGGCTGCATTTTGATTGCACAGTGGCTGCGTTTAATGACACAGTGGCTGCCTTTGATGGGCACAGTGGCTGCGTTTGATGGGCACAGTGGCTGCGTTTGATGGTCACAGTGGCTGCGTTTGATGGTCACAGTGGCTGTGTTTGATGGCACAGTGGTGTGATTGATGGGCACAGAGGCAGCAATTGATGGGCACAGTGGCGGCAATTGATGGGCACAGTGGCTGCAATTGATGGGCACAGTGGCTATATTTTATGGGGCACAGTGGCTGCATTTTATGGGGCACAGTGGCTGTATTTTATGGGGCACAGTGGCTGTATTTTATGGGGCACAGTGGCTGCGTTTGATGGCACAGTGGCTGCGTTTGATGGCACAGTGGCTGCGTTTGATGGCACAGTGGCTGCGTTTGATGGGAACAGTGGTGGCAATTCATGGGCACAGTGGCTGCGTTTGGTGGCACAGCGGCTGCATTTGATGGGCACAGTGGCGGCAATTGATGGGCACAGTGACTGCGTTTTATGGCACAGTGGCGGCAATTGATGGGCACAGTGGCTGCAATCGATGGCACAGTGAGGCTGCAATTGATGCGTTTTTTTTCAGAATTTTTCAGTTTGTTTGCGCCCCTCCCAAAAATTTTGAGCACCAGTCACCACTGGTTTGTAGACGCTATAACTTTTGCGCAAACCAATCAATATACACTTATTGCTATTTTTTTACCAAAAATATGTAGAAGAATATATCGGCCTAAACTGATTCGTTTTTTAAAAACATTTTTGGGGCTATGTATTATAGCAAAAAGTAAAAAATGTTTTTTTTTTTAAAAACTGTCACTCTTTTTTTGTTTATAGCGCAAAAAATAGAAACCGCAGAGGTGATCAAATACCACCAAAAGAAAGCTATTGATTGATGCCCTATTAATTGATGCCCTATTTGTGGGGAAAAAAGGGCATCAATTTTGTTTGGGTACAACGTTGCACGACTGCGCAATTAAAGTTAAAGTGACGCAGTGCCGTATCGTAAAAATGGCCATTAAGCAGCCAAATCTTCTGGTCTGTAAGCAGTTAAGGTGTCTGCAATGACAGTACTGGTGAAGTGGTTTAAATTTTATCTATGGGTAATTAAGGAATGACTCTGTAAAGTCTTCAAAAGTCCTCAGATCAACATCAAGCTACGCATACATCACACTACAAGTATCACCTTACTAGAATTACATTCATGTTTGGGCTGCTATGGTGGGATTCCTAGCACTTTCCATTGTAGCACTTAGACTAGGAAAATGACAGTCACCAAAATATAATTAAATTATAAAGAAAATATTCTATTCTGACAACTGCATGCAATTATTAAGCTTAATGCATTCTGAAGTGGCCTGTCAGTTATTTGTATTGTATTTTCTATTAGTATGCTTTATGCACTTCTTGTAGTGTATCTAACCCAAAAAACAAAACGTAATATATTGCATTCTACAAGTCCTTACATATGGTGGCTGCAATAGTTTATTTATTCAGGCTTTATAAAAAGGTGTCCCTGCCAGTAACACATTGGGGGTCATTTACTAAAGGAAAATCCACTTTGCACTCCAAGTGCATTTGGAAGTAAAGTCGCTGTAGATCCAAGGGGGACATGCAAGGAAAATAAAAAACAGCATTTTAGCTTGCACATGATTGGATGATAAAATCAGTTTCCACTCATTTCAGATCTACCCTTAGATTTAGAGCGACTGCACTTCCAGGTGCACTTTCAGTGCAAAGTGGATTTGCCTTTCGTAAATAACCCCCAATGCCTGTCTTAAGGTGAACATCCCCATTCACTGTACTGTATCTATAGCAAGTATCTATATCAGGGGTCTCCAAACTTTCTAAACAAGGGGCCAGTTAATTGTCCTTCAGACTTAAGGGGGGCCGGACCATGGCCTTTGGGAGTAGAAAGTGTCCAGGTATCCAGCGGGAGTAAACAATACCCTATCTTTGGTGTCAGTGGGAGGACTAATGCCCCAACATTGATGTCAATGGAAAAAATTGTGCCAATTTGATGGTGTTAGTTGGAGGAATAGTGTCCCATTGTTGGTGTCAGCAACAAGAATGATGCCCTATTGTTGGCGTCAGTGGGTGGAATAGTGCTCTCAGGGCCGGATGAAGGCAAGCAAAGGGCCAAGGCCAAGTGCTCAGCATCTGGCCCCAGGGCCGCAGTTTGGAGACCCCTGATCTATATATTAAGTATAGTAAAGTAAAATAGGCAGAATTTAAGGGCTATTCCTACATGGTGTTCTATAACCATCTGAACACATAGATACAGGGCGACTTGCTTCTGGGTTCTATGTTTAGGTAAGGGGGTCTCATTACAATGGCTGTGGCTCTTTACCTCCCCTCTTTATTGTTATCTTTACTCTACTCTAATGGCCTGTGGTACTTTTGGTCCTTTTTTGGACAATATGAGAGAGATTTATTAAAACGGGTTCACAGAAAATCTGGTGCAGCTGTGAACAGTAACCAATCAGCTTCTAACTTCAACTTGTTCAATTAAGCTTTGACAATGAGAGCCGGTTCACACAGGGACGACTTGTCAGGCGACTTAGCTGCCTGACAAGTCACGTCCCATTCTGTACAATTGAACCGTTCTAATAGGAGCGACGCAAGTCGCTCCGACTTAGAAAAAGGTTCCTGTACGACTTTGGAGGCGACTTGAGGTGACCAGCATTGACTTCTATATAGAAGTTGTTTTGCAAGTCGCCGCAGCTGTTGTGTTCAAGTCGTCTGAGGCAGTCGCACTGCAAGTCGTGCTGCCTCAGTGTGAACTGACTCTAAAACCTGGAAGCTGATTGGTTACTATGCACAGCTGCACCAGATTACACATGCTCCAGTTTTAGTAAATCTCCCCATCTGTGTTTGTGAGATTTTATATATTTTTTTTTAGAGATACATGGCTGCCTGCATAGCAGTAATCCTCTTTTTCCTTATTGGGCCACAAGCTTTTTACAATGCTAATTTGAGGTAACCATTGGTAAGGTAGGAACCTATTTACCCCTCTTTCTTTGCACACCCTTTATGGTAGGAACCTATTTACTCCCCTTTCTTTGCACACCCTTTATGGTAGGAACCTATTTACCCCTCTTTCTTTGAACACCCTTTATGGTAGGAACCTATTTACTCCCCTTTCTTTGCACACCCTTTATGGTAGGAACCTATTTACCCCTCTTTCTTTGCACACCCTTTATGAGTCTTATGATATCCCTAATCTCATTTTTTCTGCTGTTGCCCCTAGCTTCTTCAATCTGCATGAGTCTACATACATGCTTACTTTTTGGTCCACTTCCCCCACAATCTGCCCAGAGCTTGACCTGGAAATTCAGGACTACCTTACTTCATGTGGTTTATCTTTGTTTTTTTTTGTTTTTTTTTCATATTATGTTCATGTCTAGTTTTAAATCACACACTGTTATCATATGTGGACACGAGTTCTGAGAGGACCGGAGGAAGCGTTCCAATCAGGATGTTTCTGAGTTCGGCTGATGCTATAATTTGTTGACCTTGTACACATTACGTGTAATGTTTATATAATGTGTATGTAATAGCCATGTTCTTAACCTTTGTTTCACAATGTAGAATGATGTTACTTTTATGAACATGTATTTGCTATTAGAGGTACAGTAAAACCTTGGTTTAAGAGTAACTTGGTTTGAGAGTGTTTTGCAAGGTAAGCAACATTTCTTAATAAATTCCGACTTGATATAAGAGCAATATCTTGATATACAAATAGCGTCATGTCATAACTTAGTATAAAAGACAAGAGAGGTGCCGTAGCAATATGGTTACATTTTATGAAGGTACAACATTTAGCAACTCACATGGTTGATGATTAAAAGAGGCACATCTAAGTATGCAGGCATCCGGGGTAAAGGTTTCCACATAGACCATCCTCTGCACCGCCATCAACGTCGTCCCTTCCACGCTGCACTCCACGAGTGCTGCCAGCCTCGCTTTCAGATCGCTCTACTGCAGGGTAGTCTTCCTGCTCACCATTGCAGACTGACATGTGTGAAAGCTGGCAGTGCGGGGGATGGTCTATGTGGACAACTTTACCCCGGATGCCTGCATACTTAAATGTAACTCTTAATCATCAACCATGTGAGTTGCTAAATGTTGTACCTTCATTGAATGTAACCATATTGCTGCACTTAGAGGCGTCTCTCTTCTCATTTATACCCTGTAGCTCCGGCTAGATTTTGCTTCTAATCCCCTTGTGGAGGCTTCCATTTGTGGATGGACATTTAATGGTTACACAACCTGGTCACATTGCTATAATATTTTTATATGGACTATAAACTTAAGAACTTAATAAATGGTTGTGGAACAAATCATCTGAGTTTCTATTATTTCTTATGTGGAAATTCGCTTTGATATACAAGTGTTTTGGATTACAAGCATGTTTCTGGAACGAATCATGCTTGCAATCCAAGGTTTTACTGTAAATATAAAGTCCCACATTTTTGTCTTTTGTTTTGGTTTGCACTGTATCTATAGAGGAGCAGTGATGTCTCCTAGGATAGGAAGTGTGTTAGCACTACAGAACACCCCCCATCATATCCATAACATTGGGGCATAATCTCTAGTTCATAGGATGTTAAGATCTCACTCGATTTCTGTCAGAATCAGCCTATATTTTTGGCAGGGCGGATATAAATCAATGATTTTTTTTTCTTTAGCTGATTTTTTTTTCTTTAAATCGATTTTTTTGATTTTTATCAAATTTTATTTTACTAAAATGCTTTCGTAGTAAAAATCTATCTAAAGATAGTTTTCTATTTAAGATACATTAATAATTTAGTTCATTCAGCATGAAATGGAGCTTAGTTATGTAGCATGAGGCTGTAGATTCTACAATATTTACAATTTTGGTAAACTCATTCAATGAATCCAAGCTCTGCAAGTGCTGCATTGATGTATTCACACAATTTCACAGTAACATGAGGTTAAACAAAGTTCAGGAATATTCCTTTATCCCATTGTTGTGCAAATCTATGTACACTATAAACTGTATAATTGAATTGGTTCTGATATCGCTGATTTACTAACCTGACAGCTTATTATTCTAAATAGGAAACCTTCATTTTGTTTGCAAATATTAAAGATTCTAACTACCAGCAAGAACGAGTCCTTATATTTAAAGAGCACCTATAAAAAATTGTAGGGGAAGCTCTGCGATTAGGATCTAACAAGGGTTGCAGCCTCCCCTATAGACTCCCATAAGAGGCTATGGTAAATTAGAAAAATAAATAAAATGGGGTAAACGGCGCTACCCTGGGCTGGAGAGGGGTATCTCAATCTCTCAGTATGACAACAATGGTGCACCACCCAGAAGCTACTATACTCCAATAGTGATAGTCTAAAGTGTATAAATCACATATACTGTGACATATAATAATTGATTTAAAGTGCAAAAAACACGAACCAAAAAGCCTCTGCTTACACATTAGTTAGGTAATTAGTACTTAATACCCAACACAAATAGCTGTATTCCACCTGTGAAAAACGGCACCATAAAAAACCTCAAAAGCAAATTGTGTATAACTATAAATAAAAAAGTGAGAACTAAGTTATCAAAACACGATGCTGATAATTAAAGATGAGTAAATATATAACTAATAGTCCATCAAAAGATTAAAAAGTTGTTGATGTGCAATCTTGCTGTAACAAATTCCAAAAATTCTGAAGTGACCAAGTGCTCAGCAGAACAGGTGACTCTTGTGCTCCCCCTTAAGGGTCCCCACTCACCAGCTCTTATTACCCCTGCAGGGGTAATTCACATGTATGGATAACCGGGTGTGATGTCCCTTGGTGGCTTCTCCAACCGATTCACCAAACCAAGATGTCCAAGTTGTTGTGAATTCATGAAGAAATATATTTTATATTTACTGGCAGAAACATGAGAGATGCTTAGGCCTCACCAAGTAGATGAACTGTGATGTTAAATATTTGAACTGTTGCCCTCTTGGGGACTTTTAGGATAAAATGGACATTCTCATGTTTGACCAAGCCTTTCTCTACTACTTCAAATATTGAAGACTTTTACAAGCATGTATTGTAAAGGAAGCTGTTGGAACAAAGACTGTTCCTGTCACAAAACAAGGAGATATTTATATGGTATTGTGAATAAACAAAAGCTGCCACAGGACACAAGGTGACATAGACTTTTCTAGCATAGAGATAACCTCACTTATTGTGTTCGAGTGAAGAACTGTTTAAATAGCTAACACCTTGGCTAACAGAACCCATTGTATGAACTTTTAGGATGGTTTAGACAAACAAGTCAGTTCTAAACACCCAGTGAGAATGTTCAAGGTCCCTCTCAACACGTTAGAGAAAGTTGAATATTGTGCTAGTCAAAAATATTTTAAGGTATCAATAAGGTTATTATAAGTCTTTTTAAACTATCTCTGACATTGTAGGTCACAGAGACATTATAATGCTGGCGTCTGCGGACCCAACAACTTTGCTATGAAGGAAATGTATATGAAAGTGTGATTTTATAAGTAGAAGTGTTTTAGGTAACGAATTAGTATTAGGAAAAACATGTAATCATGATTATAATCATATAAGATTGTAGCCTACACTTAAGATAAACAAATGTTCAGTGGAGATACCAGAAGTTATACAGGTATCCATATAGATAATCAGTTTTATGTAGTATTGATGAAATATATATAACAATGTGTGTATTTCCTAGATAGACCAGTTTACAGATATACATTTATAGAGATACAGGTATATAACCAAGTTATGTAATGATGATAATCAAACTTATACTGAGTGTATTGTACATTAGACCGAGTACCAGAATATCTAAAGGTATATACTTATCCTTACCATTATACACATTATGAAAATAGAACGTATTAACTTAAAAGGATAAACTCAACACACATGTGAGACACCTGGTGGTTGAAGACAGTATTACGCGAAATCCTTAAAATTTCCAGAGAAGTTAATCATTAGGTATCCTAATCCAATAGAAAGTGAGCCAACCCTTCTGGGCTGAACTGATGATAATTTTATTAGCTTATGATCCCAATTGGGGATAAAAGGGGGGAGAAAAAAAAGAGGAGGGGGGCAGACCCCACACTGGATATACTCCTGACATCAAGAAGTCTATCGATATTTAACCTTTCGAGAGCCCATTGGACTTTATGACGAAAGCCAATTGACGCGCTTAAAACTTTATCGGAATTTGATTTTCACCTGATTGGTAAGATCCAGACACCAAATTTATTTAACTTCTGTCCTTGAGATGACGGTTTATATGGTTGAGGTTATGTATTGATGTTATGGACTGTATGATATTGCTCATATCTTAGAGGTTAAGTATTGATGTTTATTGTTTGTTTAGGAGTGTAGTACTACCACCGTGTTTTAGGTAATTTAAAGCAATATTTGCATCAATTTAATTGTCTGTAGCCCCAGGAAAGCTTTATAACTCCAATTAAAATTTTAGCTCTGTTGGTTTAATAAGTAATTCAAAAGGGCAGTATGGTTCCGTTGTCTCGGTGAGATAATACTTTGAATTTCTTCCGGCCGGAGAGATTTGAAGAGGTTCTCCTCTAAGCAACGAGGGATACTGTGTTCTCGAAGACAAAGGGTAAAATTGCACCCATATTTTTCCAACAGACCATTGTGACTCCTCTGGGTAACAATAATAATTTTCCCCACTACCCCTATTGATGTTTGATAATGCATGTGTGCAGTCTCAATCACCAGAAAATTATGTTCTGTATATAATTGTATGAATATATCCGCTAATGAATAAAAGGGAGAGTTAGTTACCTCTCAAGTTTGTGGAACATATTTGATACTTTGGTATGAAAACCCCGTAAATAAATTAACTCAGGAAAGAATTGTGGTGTGTACCTAAAGTAAGAACTAAATTTAAAGAAATTACCGTAAGGTTGGAGGCACTGAAATAAATACTGAATCTTCATAAAGATTCCATATCACACTCACAACAAAGTGATCTCCTGTTCAGCAATTCCCAATTGCAGTTTTCCAGAGAATACTTCTGTGAGATCCCGGGGTTAGATCCTCATAAGGAAGAAATAGGGCTCCCATAGTGTAGTTTCAAGGTTATTTATTTTAAAAAATCATGTAAAAAACAAACTTTCCATCAAGTGGGTAAAAAAACCTTAAAAACGGCTACAATATATGGTAGACACAATGTATTCAGGAACCGGCGTCCAGCGTGCGCTCCAGGCTCCCTGCTGTCGTACCGGAAGTGACGTGAGTGCGTGGCTCCGCCTTATGTGTTTCGTCATTAACGTTTTCAAAGGCGGCGCCATCTTACTACACTTCGCGTCTTTTAAGGCGAGCGGCCGTGCGGGTTCCTCCCCCTCATATATTATTTAATATGCAAACTTACATTGCCGTAACTAGAGGACGAGTCCCCCCATATAAAACCTAATTTAATTAAAGAATAACCCTGGGGCAGTATCGCGCACAGTAGTTAATAGTTAAACAATAAAAAACACTGCATCTCCGCTCGCCCTTTCAACAATGGTAGCAGGTATGGGTTATACAAAACAACATCAGAGTACCAGCAGTAATATTTAACATGCAAGCAAATAGAAAAAGCATTTGTGTACTATAAATTAATTAAAAGAAAGTAAGCCCCATCAAAGTTAGGAGCTCATAATTCTAACCTAACCTCACTTGGATACCTAGTTGGTTCTGAACTGTCCCAGGTGGTAGAAACAAGGTATTACAACTAACAGAAAAATTACTTTAACGTGCCAAATCAGATATTACCTTGTAAACCATACGCCATAGCAATGAGTATATGCTAAGGCAAACCTGCCACATACTCATAATAGGTATGGTTTAATAAGTAACAGTATGTACCCGCTGGAACGACTAACTAAAGGACTAGATTTCCCAATATTCTACCTTAACAGGAACCATAGTTTGTACCATAGCGGAACTTCTTCATACTTTAGAGGACCGAGCGTGATATACTTAAGCCTTCCATATAAGGTCAATCAGTATACACAAGGGTGTCATCCAGACACTACCTATTAAGTCATGGCATATCAGGTGGCCCCAGTATAGAATGGTGGAGTGGTTTAAAAATAACTAATATAAATATGAATATTCATGTAGCTAAACATTAGGCATATAGATATAAAAAGATAATACATTGTCTAAGCCCTATGGTAAAGGAAATCAAAAGAGAAAATATGATGCCCAGAGAGATTACACCACAAGTGTATTAAATTTCTCTAAGCTACACAATAGGCCAATTACTCCCACGCCTTCAAGCTGGTATTGAAAGGCGACATGTGCTTGCACCCGGATAGGGACCAAACTCAGACAGGAATCATGGGGGATCACATATACCCCCTATTAATTGGAGCAGATGTAATATAGAGTAATAGCCACCCCACCACACCACCATCCCACAATGAGGGTATTATGAACTCCACCATAGACAGGTTAGGTGCTCTCCATTTGATGGCTATTAGTGCATCAATACCTCTGAAGGTGCACTGGGCTCACCAAGAGACTCCTTCTGCATATGTACAGGGTGGTACTGTAGAGGGGTGATCTCCACTACTAAATAATCCCAAAAGTCATAGATCATGGGATAGATATGAAGCAGTTTAAGTCTATGTCGAGGTTAAGGCCTTTGGGGGCAAGAGACCCCAGCCAGTATATCCAGCCTGTTTCATTCCTAGAGATGAGGGTTTGTTTGTTCCCCCCTCTCCAATGATCCTTAACAAGATCAATTCCATCGAAAATTAGTCCAGTAGGGTCCCTTTGATGTACCTTGTCAAAATGTCGTGATAGATTATGCTTAGGGAACCCTTTTCTAATATTATTAATATGCTCCCGTATCCTAACGAATAGGGGGTGAGTGGTTCTACCCACGTACTGAAGGTGGCAAGGGCACTCAATAATGTAAGTGACATGGGTAATCTGACATGTGATTAGTTGTTTAATCTGGTACTCCCTATGATCAGTAGTAGATTTGAATATTTCCTTTTTTCTCGGCTGTTTTTTGCTAACCCTGCAAGTCAAGCATCTTTGGCACCTATAAAAGCCCTTTATTTCGGGAAAGATTTTGACTGGTTTGGGGTGGTCGATCACATTATGTACTAGATGGTTACAGAGGATAGCTGCTTTCCTGTACACAAATTTAGGTTTAAAGAGCACCTGCCATTTCAGATCCATCATCCAGCGCCCGTTAGCGGGGATCCACTCATCTCCTACTACCACACCCCTCACCTTGTTGTGTCACTGCCGCATCACTAGCCGTCCCATTAAAGTGATTGAGGTTGTCGGTGAGTCAACAGCGGGTCAGAGGAGGAGCAGCTGTAGGACAGAGATGATAGTTGCTCTTTAAAAATGATGATTTATATCAAGCCTTTTTACTAGTAATTAAGGTCTCTTTCACACTGGGGCGGGAGGTGCGTCGGCGGTAAAGCGCCGATATTATTAGCGGCGCTTTACCGTCGTTTTAGCAGCGATATCCGGTCGCTAGAGGGACGGTTTTAACCCCCGCTAGCGGCTGAGAAAGGGTTAAAAACCACCGCAAGGCGCCTCTGCAGAGGCGCTTTGCCGGCGGTATAGCCGCGCTGCCCCATTGATTTCAATGGGCAGGAGCGGTAAAGGAGCGGTGTATACACCGCTCCTTCACCACTCCGAAGATGCTGCTAGCAGGACATTTTTTCCCATCCTGCTAGCGCACTGCTCCAGTGTAAAAGCCCCCGGGCTTTCACACTGGAGACACAGCAGCGGCTGTTTTGGGTCGGTTTGCAGGCGCTATTTTTAGCGCAACAGCGCCTGCAAACCGCCCCAGTGTGAAAGGGGTCTTAAATCATGATTTAAATCACCTTGATTTAACCCCTTCAGATCTGCGCTATAGCTGAATGATGGCTACAGCGCAGACCTACTTTGCCAGGAGGCCATCAATAGACGTCCTCCCCTTTGCACGCTCCCCACGCACTGTGACCACCGATCCCGACTCCTTACCATGTGATCAGCTGTCAGCCAATCACAGCTGATCATGTGATGTAAACAGAAGACTGGTAGCTGACAGCGTGAGGAGAAAAAAAAATCTCACTGGCTTCTGTGCAAGGGACATCAGTACCAAAGAGGAAGAGGCGAAGCCGCCTCATCTGTGCCCACCAGTGCCACTAATCAGTGCCCACCAGTGCATAAGTGCCAGCAATCAGTGCCACCTATCAATGCCCACCAGTGGTGCCAATCAGTGCCATCTAGCAGTGCTGCCTATCAGTGTCACCTACCAGTGCCGATCAGTGCCCATCACTGCCATCCATCAGTGCCCATCACTGCCACCTATTAGTGCCCTTCAGTGCCACCTATCAATGCCCAGTGCCACCGATCAGTGCCCACCAGTGCCACCTAGCAGTGCCCACCAGTGCCACCTCATGAGTGCCCACTAGTGCCGCCTTATCAGTGCTCATTAATGCAGCCTCATCAGCGTACATCAATGAAGGAGAAAAATTACCTGTTTGCAAAATTTATTAACAAAATACAAAACGGTTTTGTATTTTTTTTTTTAAATTTGGTCTTTTTAACAAAAAATAAAAAACCCAGAGGTGATCAAATACCACCAAAAGAAAGCTCTATTTGTAGGAAAAAAAATATAAAAATTTCATTTGGGTACAGTGTTGTATGACCGCGCAATTGTCGTTCAAAAAGTGACAGCGCTAAAAGCTGAAAATTGGTCTGGGCAGGAGGGGGGTTTAGGAGCCCAGTAAGCAAGTGGTTAAATCAAATCCACCCTGATTTTTGGCACCATTTGGTTGCCCTGCCAAGCATAGGTAACATACAGGGAAAACCAAAATGAGCAGAAGAACCTGAGATATGTGCGGCTGAAGGCTAGATTTTTACATAACTGCAGTCACAGATATCTCTGCATCTACTGCTCATTTTGACATGCTTTTCTCTAAAAGCTACCTCTGTAAGTTAAGACAGAAAAACAGTCTTTCATATTTTCATTCCACACAAAGCAGTTTAATAGTCAAGCTTTTAAAGGCAATTCTTAATGGAAATATGGATAGATGTTTCCATTAACGTTTTATTTATTGAAGTGGTTATAAACCCTCTTCTATACCTGGTAAAGTGAACAGCTTCGAATGATACACAGAGATTAAACAAATCCTCCTACATACGTTTTACAGGTATATTTTCTGTCTTCCCCTTTCTACACTCTTTGGAAAGTGCAGATCGGGTTACAAATCTTTCTTCCTGTTTCAGCAGCATGTTGGGGTGGGTTTGGAGTCTGGGCTTACACTGTTTGAGAGCTAATTGAAGGTAAGGCACACATTGAAAGGAAAGGCACACATCTCAACTCCCCATATGCAGAGGAAGGAAGGAACATGCAGAGCTGTACTGCGAATAGACAAGCTCTCTGCTTATTTATCTCTAAGCTCCCTCCACGACACAAATTTTCAGCTGCTGTTATCTCATGTGTTGGAGAACTTGTCAGAAGTGACTGCGAATAACAGAGGAACGGAACAGCAGAAAGACATGGCATTTAGAGCTTTGGAGAGAGATAAGTAAACACTATATATATAAGTACCTAGGTCAAATTTCAAGATTGGGGTTTACAACCACTTCAATTACAGGTGCTTTACATATATTGTACATTTACATCAGTCCCTGCCCTCAAGGAACTTACAATCTAAGGTCCCTACCTCACACACACCGATCAGCTATAACATTATGACCACCCACCAAATATTAGGTAGGTCCCCCTTTTGTTGCCAAAACAGCCCTGACCCATTGAGGCATGGGCAACACTAGACCTCTGAAGGTATGCTGTGGTATCTGGCGCCAAGCTATCAGTAGCAAATACTTTAACAACTGTAAGTTGCAAGGCGAGGACTCCATGGATCAGACTTGTTTCTCTAGCACATCCAATAGATGCTCGATTAGACTGAAATCTGGAGAATTTGGAGGCCAAATTAACACCTGAAACTCGTATTGTGTTTCTCAAACCATTCTTGCAGTGTGGTAAGGCACATTATCCTGCTGAAAGAGGCCACTGCCATCAGGGTATACCGTTTCCATGAAGTGGTGTACTTGGTCACAAACAATGTTTAGGTAGGTGGTATGTGTTAAAGTAACATCCACATGAATGACAGCACCCAAGGTTTCCCAGCATTGCCCAAAGCATCGCACTACCTCTACCAGGTTGCCTTCTTCCCATACTGCATCCTGGTGTGATCTCTTCCTCAGGTAAGCAACACACACACCTGGCCATCCACATGATGTAAAAGAAAACATGATTCATCAGACTAGGCCACCTTCTTCCATTGCTCCTTGGTCCAGTTCTAAATCTTACAGGCCCATTGTAGGTGGATTTGACTGTGGACACCAATCAGCCTGGGCACCCTGACCAGTCTGTGGCTATGCAGTCCCATACACAACAAACTGCAATGCCCATTTTTTTCTGATTTCAACAAACTTTATGGACAACATGTTCACTTGCTGTCTAATATATCCTACCGACTTTCATGCCATTATAACGAGATAATCAATGTTATTTACCTAACCTGTCAGTGGTCACAAAGTTATGACCGATTGGTGTGTATACATACAGTGGGGAAAATAATTAATTTGATAGCCTGCAGATTTTTGGCCACTTACAAAAAAAAAAATGAAGGGTCTATATTTTTTTTATCATAGGTGTATTTTAATTGATCGAGACAGAATATCAACCAAAAATCCAGAAAAAAACACATGATACAAATTGAGCTGTAGTATAGTGAGTAAAATAAGTATATGATCCCCAAGCAAAGCATAACTTAGTACTTTGTGGAGAAACCCTTGTTGGCAAGCACAGAGGTAAGACGTTTCTTATAGTTGGTTACCAGGTTACACACATCTCAGGAGGGATTATGGTCCACTCTACTTTACAGCTCTTCTCTAAATCCTTAAGGTTTCTTGGCTGTCGCTTGGTAACTCGAAGTTTCAGCTCCGTCCATACATTTTCTATAGGATTAAGGTCTGGGGATGGCTAGTCCACTCCATGACATTAACGTGCTTCTTCTTGAGCCACTCCTTTGTTGCCTTGGTGGCATGTTTTGGTCATTGTCATGCTGGAAGACCCATCCATGATCCATCTTCATTGTTCTGACTGAAGAAAGAAGGTTCTCATCCAAGATTTTACAATACATGGCCCCGTCCATTGGCCCCTCAATGCAGCAAATTCCGCCTGTACCTTTAGCAGAGAAACAACCCCAAAGCATAATGTTACCACCTCCATGCTTGACTGTAGGGATGGTGTTCTTAGGGTCATAGTCAGCATTTTTCTTCCTCCAAACACGGCGAGTCAAGTTAATGCCAAAGAGCTCAATTTTGGTCTCATCTGACCACAGCACTTTCTCCCAATCCTTTTCTATGTCATTTAGATGTTCATTGGCAAACTTCAGACGGGCCTGTACATGTGCCATCTTGAGGAGGGGGCAGGCGCTGCAGGATTTAAATCCATGGCGGCGTATTGTGTTGCCAATGTTTTTTGTTTTTTTTTGGTGACTGTGGTTCCAACTGCCTTAAGATCATTCACAAGCTCCTCGTGTTTAGTTCTGGGCTGATCCCTGACTTTTCTCATGATACTCCTTACCCCATGAGGTGAAATCTTGCATAGAGCTCCAGACCAAGGGCGATTGATGGTTATTTTGGATTTCTTCCATTTGCGAATAATCGCTCCAACAGTTGTCTCCTTCTCAGCAAGCTTCTTGCTGATGGTCTTGTAGCCCATTCCAGCCTTATGCAAGTCTACAATCTTGTCCCTGACGTCCTTTGACAGCTCTTTGGTCTTGCCCAGGATGGTGAGGTTTGGATGTAAGAAAGAGATTCTGAGGACAGGTGTCTTTTATTCACACGAGTTGTCATTAGGAGCCCCTTCTTAAATTGACAGGACTGATCTGTGTACCACATGAGCACATACTGTAGCCAGTTTGTGGGAGCCAGAATTATTGTTGGTTGGTAAGGGATCAAAAAATTATTTTACTCACTGAACTGCAACTCAATTTATAACATTTGTATGATGTGTTTTTTCTGGATTTTTGATTGATATTCTGCCTCGATAATTTAAAATACACCTATGATAACATTTATAGACCCTTAACTTCTTTGTAAGTGGGCAACCTTACAAAGGCTGCAGGGTATCAAATAATTATTTTCTCCACTGTATACAATAACCAAATATAGACAGAAGCAAATAAACCCACCAGCAATAATTTTCAGTGTGAGAGGAAACCCAGGCAAACTCCATGTAGGTAGTGCTATAGTTGGGATTTGAACTGATAAATCTAGTGCTTCAATGCAGATGTGCAAACCACTAAGCCACTGTGCTCCTCACCAAGTAGGAACACACTTCCTAATGCTGATTTGCAGGTATGTCCACATTCCTATTATATTATTTGTACAGTACAGGTCACATGAACTTATACATAGAACATGGGCTGTCCTCAAGCAATTGAGTGGTGGGCAACAATTAGCCATAACACCAGCAACAGGCTCAAAGGAAGAAAGAGGAGGGTAAACATATCCAGACATATGAGAGCAGAAGCACCCTGCAGCGGAAGTACATATTATAGTTATACAGGATTTATATAGCGCAGACAGTTTACGCAGTGCTTTACACCATAGGGGCAGACAATTACAAGACAGTTTAGTACAGGAGGAATCAGAGAGCCCTGCTTGTTAGAGCTTAAAATCTAAGGGGGTCAAGGAGATAGAGAAATGGAGAAAATAAATGTACAGTTGGTATGAGAGGGCCGGATAGGGCCGGATAGGATAGGAGTTTTGAGGGATCCTTTGAAAGTGGACAGAGTAGGAGATAGTTCAATTCTGTCCAACGATCTCCTACTCTGTCCACTTTCAAACGATCCCACAAAACTCAGGAAGTGAGCATGGGATGAATTGCCAAAGGAGCTAGATAGCAGGAGGTCTTGGGAGGAACGATTTGGTTGGTATTTTGAAACTAAGTTAGTGATGCAGCTGGGGCAGAGTTGTGGATGGCTTTGTAAGTTGTTGTTAGTATCTTGAATTTAATTTGTTGGGTGAGCGGAAGCAAGTGGAGGGATTGGCAGAGAGGGGTAGCAGACACGGAGCGGTTTGTAAGGTGGATGAGCCTGGCAGCATCATTTATGATGGACTGAAGGGGGGATAGCCTATGTAAAGGTAAGTCAGTAAAGAGGGAGTTGCAGTAGTCAAGGCAGGAGATGACCAGGGAGTGAATTAGAAGCTTTGTGGTGTTGTTGGTTAGGAAGGGACTTATCTAAGAGATCTTGCAGAAGTTGAGGTGGCAAGCTTTGGACAGTGATTGGAAGTGGGGCTGAAAAGATAGTTCAGAGTCCAGGATCACACCTAGAACATTGGTGTGTGGGGACGGGTTGATAGTTGAGCCATTGATTTTGACAGAAAAATCAGAGTAAGGGGCACATGGGGGAGGAAATATTATTAGCTCAGTTTTGGATAGATTGAGCTTGAGGAAGTGGTGTGACATCCAGATTATGCCTGTTAGTAAATTAGTGATGCTCGAGGAGACTGATGGAGTGGGCCGAGGGATAGAGTGACAGATTTGGGTGTCATCAGGGTAGAAATGAATTTGAAAGCCATGGGAGGCAATCAACTGACCCAGGGAGGTAGTGAAGATTGAGAATAGGAGAGGTCCAAGAACAGAACCTTGGAGAACTCTGACGGAGAAAAGAAGAGGAGAAGAGGGACTAGAATTGTAAATGGCACTGAAGGTGCGGTGAGATAGGTAGGGTGAGAACTAGCAAAGAGTACAGTCACAGAGACCAAAGGAGTGGAGTTTTTTTTTTTTTTTTGAGGAGGGGGTGGTCCACTGTGCCAAAGGCAGCAGAGCGGTCCAGGAGTAGGAGTACAGAATAGCGTCCATCGTTTTTAGCCGTCACTTTATATAATTCAGGATTCACTATAATTAATTCATGATTTAATCCTGTCAGTGCGTATTTGATTATCTCAATCATGTCAGTTTGAATTATGTGAGTTTGTATTTCTACACTTCAGTATTATATAGCATTATTGTCAATTTTTTACTGCTGTATAAGCAGTGTTTATATCATTTACAATTTATATGATTTTGCATGTGAGTATTCTATACACTATAGAAGTACGGTATATTGCACCATCGTCACTTTATTTATTTACTGCTGTTTAAACAGTGTTTATATCATTCTGATAGCGCGGCAATCATTTTTAGTCATATATGCACTATAAACACACGTGTATATGGGACGAGATTATTGCCAGGAGCGGTCCATATAGTTTTAATTACAAGTGGTAGCTTGCAAGATTTTTTTCTAATTTTGCAGGACTGGACCTGCCAGAGCAAAGGATGACTTCATGGTCTCCAAACATCTATCAACTAAATCTTTAAAGGGGGGGTGCCTTTACCAGAAACAGTAGATTGATTATTTTTGTGCAAGAGTAGCTGGGTCCACCATGAGAACTATTCATTTCTTTTTGAAATTTTGTGCCGTAGGGTTCAAACCATCAAAAATATAAGGAGGGGTGAATAACCTCTCAGAGATAGACCAGTTATTATGATAGGCCCAATTAGTTCAAGATTAGATCAAGAATGGGGAAAGGCTTTCTAGAAATTGCCTACCTTTTTATGTGTATTGGAGAATGTGAACGCTGTGCAGAGCTAGGTGTGTCTAGCCAGTAAATAGTGCTCACTGTCTCAATCAATGAGTTCACCATAGATAGAGAAAAAGGTGATGAATTAACGTCCTGAAAAACTGGTGGTGAAACATCCACTGAGGTGTCCGAGACCCCTTTGTCTTCTGGAAATGTAAGCGCGCCAGGCAAGTAAAGGTCCTAATAAATATAGTCAGGGGAGAGAGGGGACATAAAGGAAGAACCTTTGCAGCACCCATCATTTCTAAAAGTGGCAATAGCCTCTGGAGTAGATCACATATAGTGGTTAGGGTGATAGAGTGTTGTCAGTGGAAGATCTGGCTCTGGTAAAGGGGAATAGCTATGAACCTGGGAGAAACCTGGAAGTTCCTCAAGGCCTGCTGCAGAATTCCCTGTTTGTCCCACATGCTCTCACTGTCAAGTGCCTGCAGTCCGCCATTGCTAAGTGAAGACCTTCCCTTGCACGGTACTCATGGAATGGATACAAACTGAGGGAGTTCAACATGTTTGGTACGAGTAAACCACAATAACCCAGGTGATAACTGAGTTCTTGTGGCTTTATCTCTGGGATATCAAGCAACAGGTGAGCAGATCTTGATAGAAGTGTCAGTCGATGTATCAGTAGAAGTTTCAGTGTCAGTGTTTGAAGAAAACTGACGAAAAATCCCCAAAAAATCTTTTCAACAGGAAAAGGGTTTATCATCTAAGACCGGCCACACACAGTTCGAATTGAGATTTGAACCGTAAATGGGCAGGCTGAATGTACCAAGCTGATTGCTATATATAGCCGCTAGCGATAACAGAAAAAAATTCACACCGTCTGTGGCCTGCCTAAGGCCGCTAGCAAAAAATGGAACCTCATGGACTGGGCGGGTTATGTGGGTACACTGGGGGCGGTCCCAGAAATGCTTTGCCAGTGTCCAATCGCCTGGAGGTAGCGACATATAACCCATGGTCTATGAATCAAATTATCATTTGAGTATAAGTCTACTTTAAGAATATACATAAGGCCTGTGGAAGTGAGTGACCAATGCAAAATATACCAAATAAAATAAACCAGCACAGACTTCTCTCTTGGTCTCTGTGACACAATCTGTTACTAACATTACAATATTCCCCCTTGCCATTTTATCTTAGAGGATGCACCTTGCTATTGCTAACTGGATTTTTTTCTAAAATATCATTTGCTGTGTTTTTAGAACTCGTTACAAGATTATAATTCCATTTTAAAAAAATCAATAGAACATGAGTTGAGAATAGAAGCTATTGACTTTCTCCTCCAAGCGAATGTTCTCAGAGAAAAGTAAAAAGAAAGGCAGGATAAGATAGCAATAAAAACAAAGTTTTCACATTCCTCTTATTAACAGAGACTCAGAACACTAAAGAGATTGAAAAAGAAAATTGTGGGTGAAATTAAATGATCTTTTTATGTAAAAGCAAATATATGGAAAGCTTATTGTAAAAATCTTGTTTTTGTTTAGAGCGACATTTCTCAAGATGTTTTTGTCCTGGCACCTTTTAAAAGTATTCAAAATCTCAAGGCACTTCAGGTAAGTTAGACATTGGGTTTTTTTTTGTTTTTCAGGATAAATTAGGCCTTCATTCGGTGCGAAATGTTAATAGATATCATCTGATATTTTTTTTATTATCAAAAGGAAAATAGACAAAAATAGGAAAGAAAATAACACATTTTTAAACAAGCTGTAAATTTTATTTCTGTAACTATGACCCACCCCCAAAAAAACAAAATTAATTTTCTTACTCCCGATTAGTGATAAGCTAAGATTCATCCTGAACCCATAGGAAGCGGTCACATAATAGGAAGCCCTAGCCCAATCAGTTGCATCTGGATAATTCACTGCCCCACATAACATGCATTATTAGTTGTTTTTACCCATAGTAGTAAGAATCAATAGTGCGCATTTTTTTTTCATCCTACTAAAAGACACTAAGGCTCGACTCACATCTATGCATGATGCTTTTGAGTGTTTCTGCAGTGCTTTTTGCTGTGCTTTCTGCATTTTTGTAACCGCGTTTGCGATTTGCAGGTGGTTTTATTTTTTTTACATTCACTGTATATAGATGGTTGCTAAGGAGCGGGTCGGGAAACTGGCCACCGCATCATAACAACCGATGAGTCATCAGCTGTCAGCGGGCTTCCCTGTTGAATCCATACCAGACCCTTATCCAAACATGCAGCCCGTAGTTCACATGCCCTTAACATGGGGGGGTGGCTCTGCACCCCCCACTCCAAAGCACCTTGCCCCCATGTTGATGGGGACAATGGTCTCTTCCCAACAACCCTAGCCGGTGGTTGTCAGGGTCTGCAGGAGGGGGGGGCTTATCGGAATCTGGAAGCCCACTATAACAAGGGCACCACCAGATCCCGCCCCCTATGTGAATGAGTATTAGGTACATCCCCTACCCATTCACCAAAAAAGCAGTGTAATTTAAAAAAAAACAAGAGCCGGGTTTTGACAAGTCCATTATTAAAAAAAAATAGCTCAGAGCTGTCTTCTCCACGAGCAGTCCTCTCCCGGTGCCATCTTCTCCCGTGCCGCTGTCGCTGATGTCACAGAGGACGGGCTCTCTGGGTGATGTCATCAGATGGCCACGCCCCATGGCTATATAAGAGATGTCAGACAGCGGGGGACATCACAATGGAGGAAGACAGCCTCAGAACAAGAACAACCTTTTTTGTTTTTAGCGGGTAACTGGCGGCAAGGAAGAAGACAGCGGCGCGGGAGAAGACAGCACAAGAAGACGGCACCAGGAGAAGATAGCTAGGGGAGAAGACAGCTCAGAGCTATTTTTTTTAATAAAGGACTTGTGAAAAACCAGGTCTTGTTTTTTTTTACATTTCACTGCTTTTTTGGTGAATGGGTAGGGGTACGATGTACCCCTACCCATTCACATGGAGCGGGGCGGGATCTGGGGGCCCGCAGACCCCGACAACAACCGCCCTGGGTTCTCGGAAAGAGGCCCTTGTCCCCATCAACATGCGGGCAAGGTTCTTTGGGGACATGCGTCCTGGTATGACTCAGGGGGGGGGGCGCTCGCAAGTTCCCTCCCTTTCCTGACCTACAGGGCTGCATGCTCGGATAAGGATCTGGTATGGATTTTGGGGGGGACCCCATGCAGTTTTTAAAAAAATTTTGGCGTGGGGGTGTCCCCTCCAAATTTATGGTCTGGTCTTTGGCCGATTTTTCGTGAATTTTTTTATCCGGCAATTTTTTTTTTTACATTCAGCTGTCAGCGGGGAAGCCCGCTGACAGATGATGACTCATCGGTTGTTAAGAACGCAGTGGCCAGCTTCTTGGCCCGCTCCTTAGCAACCAGCTATATACAGTGAATGTAGAAAAGAAAATCACAAACAAAATTTGTGGCAAAATCATGGTAAAAACGCAGTACTTGCATTTTGCATTCGCGTCCATTGAAGTCTAATACATGCTGAATTTTGCAGGAAAAAAAGTCCCAGACCCTTTCCAAAAACGCAGAGGCACGAAAAAGCATTGATGTGAAAGTGTTCCACAGGAACCCATGTTAAAAAATGAAATGCATTTCTGCAAAATGCATCAAAAAATGCATTTGTGTGAATCAAGCCTAACACAGATCAAGCACCAAATATTTTATCTATATTTTTTGACAGACTTTTCTTTTGCTTATACTCTATTGGGGAGAAAAAGATAAAATGTAGAGAATTTATCAAAACTGAAGCAGATTTAGAGCTGCTGTGCATGGCAACCAATCATCTTCTTTTGTTTTCAAAGTTTAATTGAATAAATTGAAAACAGAAGCTGATTGGTCACCATGTACAGCTGCTCCAGATTTGATAAATCCCCCTACTCCCCCTCCCCACCCCCACAACATATCTGGTTCTCCTTACAGAGGAAAAACAGTACAGGGGTGGGTTCTAACACTAGCTCACGTGATCAGGATCCGGTTTTACTGGGCTCCTTGGACCAGGAGCTGTTGGTGACAGGTCCATTTCTGTGTTCCTGGGGACACAGTGTTTTGGCACAAACACAGTGCCAAAGAATTAAGCCCACTTCCATGGCGCAGCATACACATGTCACAGTGGCTCCCCCGATGAACCCATTTTTGTAGAAAGGAGGTGGTATGGGTTGCTTTCGTGGTTACCAACATCCTTATGTAACTATAGAGCAAATCGAGAGATTACCCCCCTGGGACTTTAAAGGTGACCACTAGAAATAGTATATTAAAACATTCAATATTTTATTTCAGACAATAGTAAAACATATTAATTAAAAAAAACAAACAAATATAGCGGCCTAAAGGTGCATCCACTGAAATACAATGTGGCATCTGTATGTTATGAATACATGCATTTTGTACAATATATAATGGAACAACTGACGCGTTTCAATTCCTCTTTTCTTCAGGGGTGTACCTGCAAATGACGTTGTAACATGTCTATAATAAAGTATGATTACCAATATATATGGATGAGCAAGTTTGGGGTGGAGGAACTTGACTGGTCTGCACAGTGTCCGGACCTCAACCCGATAGAACACCTGTGGGATGAATTAGAATGGAACTGTGTTCATGCGGAAAAGATCTGGACAGCCGCACACTGAGATAGGCATATAAAATCTTCTTTATTCAAAACACGGAGTAGCTCTTACAAAGCGCTTACTCATAGCAGGCTAACATAAAAGTGGTGACCACATTTATACATAAAACACATGACACGTGACCATGACCACGAGATAATGCTGAGCAGCTGGAGCCTCGCCGCATGAAATCTCAGTACTCGTTAGCTAGGTTAATAACATGGAGTGGAAACACACTTGACACAATATAGAATGGAGAGTACGGACAAAAATCCAGATAATGAAAGTGAATGGCCCATATAATATAACTTAGCCAGCTATGAGTAAGCGCTTTGTAAGAGCGTGAAACGCGTTAGCGGCTAAGCTGTGTTGATCCAGCGGTGTCATGTACTGTTCTACTCCGTGTTTTGAATAAAGAAGATTTTATTTGCCTATCTCAACACAATTGTACCAGCAATCGCCAGCACCTGGGACTCTCTCGTCTTTGTATGGTGGAGGACAAGAGATTTCAGCTTGGTCTGTCCGGAGCGGTGGTAATTATTTTCATGAATTAGAGTGGAGACTGCAAGCCAGGCCTTCTCGTTCACATCAGCGCCTAACCTCACAAACGCGCTTCTGGAAGAATGTCAAACATTCTCAAAGACACACTCCTAAACCTTGTGGACAGCCTTCCCCGAAGAGTTAAAGCTGTTATAGCTGCAAAGGGTGGGCCAACTCAATATTGAACTCTATGGACTAAGACTGGGAAGCCATTAAAGTTCATGTGTGGGGTGGTGTGGCTTGATGGTGAAGCGAGTGGCCGCATAGTAACACCGCTCCAGCTCTCAACTACCATCCTGCTGTGATCCTGGGTCCTATCTCCTCCAGAACGTTGCCATACCCTTCCCCACGGCTGTGGGCACATCTCAGGCTGGCCTCCATGGTGAAATACGGGCCACCCACCCTGTCATCTGTGATGGATCAACTTGCTCATTTTAAATGGCAAGATGACGCTATGACACAGGTTTGGCTGTCTGCCATGCTGCAGCTGTCCTCCTCCTTCAGCAGAGAATCCGCTGCCCTGGTGAGTGAATCAACTCCTCATCCCTTTGACACCCAGCCAGACCCCCTGCTGCCCCAAGACTCCCCTCAGGACAGTGAGAATTGTCAGGCCACAAATTCCCCCTCTGATGAGCCTACCCTGGCTAATATTATGCTGGCCATACAGGATTGCAAGGCCTCACTTACTACTCAGATAGCATATATCCGCATGGATTTTTCACTGTTAAAGCAGGATGTTCACAACCTGCGTGACAGAACCAGGGCCGCTGAGGAATGTATAAATACATTGGAAGATGATGTGCACCCCTTGTCTGGCGCCATGCGGGAAAATACTAGTGAAACTGCACCCATCTGCACCAAACTTGACGACCTGGAGGACTGCTCTCGCAGAAATAATGTCCGTTTCGCGGGGTTTCCTGAGTACGTGGAAGGCTCTCACCCTGAGAAATTCTTATATTTTTGGCTACAGGCCATTTTTGGTACAGATGTACCTTCCTTTTCCTATGTTATCAAATGTATCCCCCCTCCTTTTTCCGCAGATGTACTAACCAAATTGTCACTTATGCTTTTATCCAGGCCCCCTTCTCTATGTGGGAGGTTTTAATGCTGTAATGAACCCAGCCATGGGCCGCTTGGGGGGTGGTGGGAGACCTTTTACCTCCTTTAATGACTGGGCTTAGATCTATGGACTCACTGAGATATGGCATTGGAAACATCCAGATGCCAGCCAATTTTCATGCCATTTGGATTCTTTTTACACCAGGTCTCGTATAGATCTGGCATACACAAGCTGTTCTACCAGTTGTCTCTGCTCTGTAATACTTGCCTAGGGGTGCATCAGACCATACTCCCCTGTCTGTAGATCTCCTTCTCCTTCCTGGTTCTGGCCCTGGTGCTTGAATTCACACTGGCTGGAGGATGAAGTGGTACAGGGGGAGTGCAAGAAGGGCATTGTCGGTTATTGGGATGAGAACTTGGGCTCAGTAGACCTGCTAATAGAATGGGAGGCATTTAAGACCACGTTGAGGGGTACTTTTATGTCCATTACTGGTATTTTACGTAAAAATACTCAACAACGTACTGAGGAGTTGGAGACAGTTATGGTATCGGCAGAATCTGCCTATGCCACTAACCCTGGTCCCGATATACGGAATACCTGGCTACAGTGTCACAGGGAATATGAGTTACATTTATTAGACCTAACACAAAAACGCTTGCTACACATTACCCAGAAATCGTTTGAACATGGTAACAAAGCTTACTTAACTAGGCCTGAATACTCTCCTATCTCTATTACTCCCATTATGACTACTCAGGGACAGATTAGGGACACTCCTGGGGATAGTATGGAGACCTTTCTAGACTTCTACAGAGACTTATTCTCCTCCAGAGTGGACTACACCGACTCCCAACTAACTGAATACCTAGCTCAGATTTCTCTTTCCTCCCTTGTCGGCCAAGGGGCGTGAGGAACTGGAGTCACCACTCTGTTGAGGAAATCACCATGGCCATTTCGCAGCTACCAGCACACAAGACTCTAGATGCCTAGATGGATTCCCAGCTGAATGGAATACCCAGTTACAGCACCTAATATGCCCATTTCTTTTACATACCTATAACAAAGGCCCTGGACATCGGAACTCTTCCCCCCTCTATGCGGGAAGCGTTGATTATCCTGTTATTGAAGCCACGTAAGGATCCTCTTAAATGTGATTAGTACTGACCAATTTCCCTTACTAACGTGGATGTTAAAATCCTGGCCAAAGTCCTGGCCAACCGTCTGAATACTGTGGTTGCGAAACTGGTCAAGAGCGATCAAGGAGGCTTTATCCATGGTAGGGCTACTAGAATGAATATCCGTAGACTGTTCCACAACCTACAATATCCTCATGACTGTTCCCCTTCCCGTGCCATTGGGTCTCTGGATACATGCAAGGCCTCTGACAGCGTGGAATGGCCCTATCTTTTTCAGGTCCTGCAGCGATACGGATTTGGCCCCTGCATTATAGGATAGATCAGACTCCTCTACACATTCCCACTAGCCTGCAATCGAGTTAACTCTCATATTACTGATACTTTCCCCATTGCCAGGAGCACCAGACAGGGGTGTCCCTTGTCACCCCTCCTGTTCGCTCTGGCCATGAAGCCTCTTGCTGTGTGCATTCGGTGCTCTCCGTTAATCAAGGGCCTCCCTATTGCCACCATAGAAGAACGAGTTTCACTATAGGCGGATGACACCTTGGTCTACCTGGCTGACACTCGCGACTCGTTGAAAACTCTGCTATCTGAGATTGACACCTTTGATGACTACTCTGAATTCTGGGTGAACTGGGACAAATCTAACCTCTTTCCTTTGGACCCCGATGCGATTCTGAAGGTTCACTCATACTCCAGACTGCAGGTTGTGTCCTCATTTAGATATCTGGGGGTCATAGTGCAGCTACCCTTGTCTGCTTATATTACCAACAACTTGGTCCCCTCCTAACACAGCTACAAACACAAACTAAGAAGTGGATGGACTTACCTTTGAACCTCATGGGTAAGGCTAACGCTCTCAAAATGTACCCAATAATGGTAAGGAGGCATTAATGAGTTTTAACCAAAGGGATTTTAGAGGTGTCTGTGGTCCCTTCCAGGACAGCAAAATTGGTTTAGGTGCACACTGTGCAGAGGACACAGTACACTAACTGTAAATACTGCAGCTGCCTGCCTGTGGTACTAATGGAATCAGAAGAACACCAGCAATTGTCTTCAGGTAGCTTTAGGTGCACACTACCTTTACAAGCACATTAACTTTTTTTTTTTTTTTTTGTTTTTAAGATATTTTTATTACGTTTCAGACAATCAACATACAAAAATAAGAACTTTGGTTATTCATGGTATTGCATACTTGTGTAATACACCTGAACATTCAATAAACAGATATCAGATCACATGTCTCTTGTGGTTAGTAAATTCAAGTTTACAAGAAATGACCGGCATACAGTTCTCCAACTTTTAAAAGCACCCACACAGGTGAACATGGTGTAGTTCATGGCAGGACCTAGAGTAGTATATACCAATGTATCTACCCTGGAGTAAGGGTCAAAGGGCTAGCCATCCATCTGCCCCATATTTTTTGAAAAGTTTTGGTTCTTTTCCGAATCTCAAACATGAGCTTATATAATGGTAAGGAGGCATTAATCAGTTTTAACCAAAGGGATTTTAGAGGTGTCAGTGATCCCCTCCAGGACAGCAAAATTGACTTCTTCGCATAAAAGTATAGGTTGCAGAGGAGTCTCTTAGCATGGGAGGATATAGGCAGGTCTCCAAAAATGCCCAGATGGCAATTCTTGGGGTGTATAATATTTGGGAGACCTACAGCTGAGGAGATAAAGGAACCTATCTCCACCCAGAAGTCTTAAACCACTGGGCACAACCAGAAACGGTGTAGGAAGTCTGCTGTTTGGCCACATCCTCTAAAACAGTCAGCTGTGGGAGACAACCCCATCCTGTTCAACCTGGCAGGGGTAAGGTGGGATAGGTGAAATATCTTAATGTGTATTATACGGTCTCTAGAAGATATCAGTGAAGATTTGTACGTGTCACCAAATTCTGTCCAGTCATCTTCTGTAAAGGTGATGTCCATAGAAGTCTATTTCATCTGGGCCATACAGAATCTGGGGTTACAGTCATTTGTTAGGGCAGTATAGTATGTGGAGATAAGTTTGGTAGGGTCTGGGTGCCGTAATAGTTTCTCCCTATTATTATATCCCTATTATAACCCCCTAGGAGAAATCCCCAAATCTATCTTTAAAGTGATTGTAAAGGATCGTTTTTTATTTTTTTTAAATAGCAAACATGTTATACTTACCTCCACTGTGCAGCTCGTTTTGCACAGAGTGGCCCCAAACATCCTTTTCTGGGTTCCCCCGGGAGCTCTCACGGCTCCTCCCTGCATCAGATAACCCCCTAGGAGAAGCACTCTCCCGAAGGGGTTACCTTGCGAGCGTGCTTCCGAGTCCAGCATTTGCATCCACAGACACTAATGCTGGACTCGGCCCCGCCCCCCGGAACACACGTCATTGGATTTGATTGACAGCAGTGGGAGCCAATGGCTGCGCTGCTATCAATCTATCCAATCAAGAGCCGGGACCCCGTGGACAGAAGGACAGCGCATCCCCGCCGAAGAGATGAAGGGACTCAGGTAAGTAAAACGGGGGGGCTGGGGGGCCTTTGACTGCCAGGTATTTTTTCACCTTGATGCATTAAAGTTAAAAAACGTGAGGGTTTACAACCCCTTTAAGCGGATCGACGCCATCTGTATGGCGTTCCTGTGGAATGGCAGATCTCCTACTGTGGCTCTAGAAACATTAAGGTTGCCGACCCATCTGGCTGGCTTGGCATTTCCTAATTTCTATTTGTACTATCTGGCTTCCCAACTGGTCCACATTCATGATTGTCTGCATCCGGTTGCGGCAAACACCTGTACCACCACTAAGGGAGCTATTGCCTCCTCTGTAGAGACCCTCCATAATATTGCATATAGAGATCGTGTTCCGGCTCGCCCGGGCATGTCTATGTTAGATACCTCACTTTCCCTGTTTCAATCGATTATTTTGAAAATTTAGAAAGAATCATGGTCAGCCTCCAAATAACCCTCTGTGGTTCAATCCCAACCTTCGAGAATTTTCTACCTGATCCAAAATGTTGGTACTTTAAATTAATTAAATACTTATGTCACTTATATGACACACAAGGCTTTAAATCTTTTCAATAACTGTGCATTGACTTTGACCTGCCACGCTCATATACCTGTTTTTTTACTACCAACTCCGTCATGCTGTTTGGTGCTTTAGACAACCCTATCACTGTACCCTCGTTAGAGAAACTATTACGGCA
This sequence comes from Aquarana catesbeiana, assembly GCF_042186555.1. Taxonomy (NCBI): domain Eukaryota; kingdom Metazoa; phylum Chordata; class Amphibia; order Anura; family Ranidae; genus Aquarana; species Aquarana catesbeiana. Next base: position 685,389,844 of record NC_133325.1, on the reverse strand, counting down.
CCCAGACCCTACCAAACTTATCTCCACATACTATACTGCCCTAACGAATGACTGTAACCCCAGATTCTGTATGGCCCAGATGAAATGGACTTCTATGGACATCCCCTTTACAGAAGATGACTGGACAGAATTCGGTGGCACATACAAATCTTCAGTGATATCTTCTAGAGACCGTATAATACACATTAAGATATTTCACCTATCCCGCCTTACCCCTGCCAGGTTGAACAGGATGAGGTTGTCTCCCACAGCTTACTGTTTTAGAGGATGTGGCCAATTAGCGGACTTCCTACACTGTTTTTGGTGCCCAGTGGTTTAGGACTGCTGGTTGGAGATAGGTTCCTTCATCTCCTCAGCTGAAGGTCTCCCAAATATTATACACCCCAAGAATTGCCATCTGGGCATTTTTGGAGACCTGCCTATATCCTCCCATGCTAAGAGACTCCTCTGCAACCTATACTTTTATGCGAAGAAGTCAATTTTGCTGTCCTGGAAGGGATCACTGACACCTCTAAAATCCCTTTGGTTAAAACTGATTAATGCCTCCTTACCATTATATAAGCTCATGTTTGAGATTCGGAAAAGAACCAAAACTTTTCAAAAAATATGGGGCAGATGGATGGCTAGCCCTTTGACCCTTACTCCAGGGTAGATACATTGGTATATACTACTCTAGGTCCTGCCATGAACTACACCATGTTCACCTGTGTGGGTGCTTTTAAAAGTTGGAGAACTGTATGCCGGTCATTTCTTGTAAACTTGAATTTACTAACCACAAGAGACATGTGATCTGATATCTGTTTATTGAATGTTCAGGTGTATTACACAAGTATGCAATACCATGAATAACCAAAGTTCTTATTTTTGTATGTTAATTGTCTGAAACGTAATAAAAATATCTTAAAAACAAAAAAAAAAAAAAAAAAAGTTAATGTGCTTGTAAAGGTAGGCGGCCCAATACTTTTGACAATATAGTGTATATACTAGGGATGAGCTTCGAGTTTGAGTGGAACCCATGTTAGACTCGAACATCGCCTGTTCGATTGTTCGTCGAATTGCGAACGTTATGGGCTGTTCGTGACAAATTCGAGTGGCGTGCCATGGCCCATAATTCACTGCGGCATCGCAGTGCATTGCTGGCTGATGATTGGCCAAGCATGCACTATGACCCGCATGCTTGGCCAATCACAGCGTCGTCTGTACAGAGAGCTGTAATTGGCCAAAGCCAGGGTGGCTTTTGCCAATTATGGCTCAGGGGGTTTAATACACGCCCCACACTATATAAGGCAGCCTGCATGGCGGCCTTGTGTAGTGTGTTGCGGCGGCAGAGAGAGATAGACAGAGAGACAATGTCATTTGATTTAAGTTAGATTAGAGTAGGCAGGTGAGTCAGTTAGTTGCACTTACAGTGTATTGTGTATATATATATATGCATCCATATATATATATATACACTGTATTCAGTTTAGCTAGATCCGTTTCTGTTATTCTCTTCCTAATATACTGACAGGCAGGCGTATTTACAGTATGTAAAGCTAGTGTACTGTGTTCTTTGCACAGTGTGTACCTAAAGCTACCTGAAGACAATTGCTGGTGTTCTTCTGATCCTATTAGTACCACAGGCAGGCAGCTGCAGTATTTACAGTTAGTGTACTGTGTCCTCTGCACAGTGTGCACCTAAAGCTACCTGAAGACAATTGCTGGTGTTCTTCTGATTCCATTAGTACCACAGGCAGGCAGCTGCAGTATTTACAGTTAGTGTACTGTGTCCTCTGCACAGTGTGCACCTAAAGCTACCTGAAGAAAATTGCTGGTGTTCTTCTGATCCTATTAGTACCACAGGCAGGCAGCTGCAGTATTTACAGTTAGTGTACTGTGTCCTCTGCACAGTGTGCACCTAAAGCTACCTGAAGACAACTGCTGGTGTTTTGATCCTATTAGTACCACAGGCAGGCAGCTGCAGTATTTACAGTTAGTGTACTGTGTCCTCTGCACAGTGTGCACCTAAAGCTACCTGAAGACAATTGCTGGTGTTCTTCTGATTCCATTAGTACCACAGGCAGGCAGCTGCAGTATTTACAGTTAGTGTACTGTGTCCTCTGCACAGTGTGCACCTAAAGCTACCTGAAGAAAATTGCTGGTGTTCTTCTGATCCTATTAGTACCACAGGCAGGCAGCTGCAGTATTTACAGTTAGTGTACTGTGTCCTCTGCACAGTGTGCACCTAAAGCTACCTGAAGACAACTGCTGGTGTTTTGATCCTATTAATACCACAGGCAAGCAGCTGCAGTATTTACAGTAATGCCCCGTACACACGGTCGGACTTTGTTCGGACATTCCGACAACAAAATCCTAGGATTTTTTCCGACGGATGTTGGCTCAAACTTGTCTTGCATACACACGGTCACACAAAGTTGTCGGAAAATCCGATCGTTCTAAACGCGGTGACGTAAAACACGTACGTCGGGACTATAAACGGGGCAGTGGCCAATAGCTTTCATCTCTTTATTTATTCTGAGCATGCGTGGCACTTTGTCCGTCGGATTTGTGTACACACGATCGTAATTTCCGACAACGGATTTTGTTGTCGGAAAATTTTATATCCTGCTCTCAAACTTTGTGTCGGAAAATCCGATGGAAAATGTGTGATGGAGCCTACACATGGTCGGAATTTCCGACAACAAGGTCCTATCACACATTTTCCGTCGGAAAATCCGACCGTGTGTATGGGGCATTAGTGTACTTTGTCCTCTGCACAGTGTGCACCTAAAGCTACCTGAAGACAACTGCTGGTGTTTTGATCCTATTAGTACCACAGGCAGGCAGCTGCAGTATTTACAGTTAGTGTACTGTGTCCTCTGCACAGTGTGCACCTAAAGCTACCTGAAGACAATTGCTGGTGTTCTTCTGATTCCATTAGTACCACAGGCAGGCAGCTGCAGTATTTACAGTTAGTGTACTGTGTCCTCTGCACAGTGTGCACCTAAAGCTACCTGAAGAAAATTGCTGGTGTTCTTCTGATCCTATTAGTACCACAGGCAGGCAGCTGCAGTATTTACAGTTAGTGTAATTTGTCCTCTGCACAGTGTGCACCTAAAGCTACCTGAAGACAATTGCTGGTGTTCTGATCCTATTAATACCACAGGCAGGCAGCTGCAGTATTTACAGTTAGTGTACTGTGTCCTCTGCACAGTGTGCACCTAAAGCTACCTGATGACAATTGCTGGTGTTCTTCTGATCCTATTAATACCACAGGCAGGCAGTTGATTCTGCTAGCTGCAGTATAATCAGCATATATACATATATATATATATATATATATATATATATATATATATATATATATGCACACACACATCCCAGCTTTGTGCAGCTACATCTCACTGCAGGCCATTAGTATGTCTGGAAGGCCAACAAGGAGAGGCAGACAGTCACAAGCCAATAAAAGAGGGTAAGCAGGCTCTGTGTCTAGAGGCAACAGTGCTGGTCGTGGAGACGGTGCATCCTCATCAGCACGTGGCCCTGGGACACGCTTGTCCTTTTATCGGCAGCTGGCTGTGTTGAGCCGCAACATGCTGAAGACTTGGTTGAGTGGATGACCAAGCCGTCCTCATCCTCCTCATCCTCTCTCACCCAGGCTCAGGGTACTTTGGCAAAGCAGCTGCCAACGCGGCCTCATCCCTCGGCTCAATGGCATCAGTCACTCCTTCCCTAGCCCCACCATGTCCTCCTGAGGAGTCCCCCGAACTGTTTGACCACAGTGTTGGGTACATGCTCCAGGAGGATGCCCAGCGTTTTGACGGTACCCAGCTAGAGGAAGGCAGTAACGTGAGCCCAGAGAGAGGGGGTGCCCAAGAAGGACAGCAATCTTGCAGTCATGTTCCCCCAGCTGCAGCATACTGCCAGCTTTGCTCCAGTGATGAGGAGGGAGGGGATGATGAGGAAGTCACTGACTCCACATGGGTGCCTGATTGGAGAGAGGAGGAGGAGGCACCAACAAGGCAGGATGCCCTCCAGGGGCCAGCTTAAGGGCAGCACACCGACTGCATCACACTGCAGAGCTCCGCATGTGCAGGGCGCTGCTGTCTCTGCGCGCTATTCCAAAAGTTCTTTGGTGTGGGCCTTTTTTGAGACTAGTGCATCAGATTGCACCACTACTATTTGCAACATATGTCTCAAGCGTATCTCGCGTGGCCAAAACATCACCTGCTTGGGCACCACATGCTTGACCAGACATATGTCGACCTGCCATGCAGTTAGTTGGCAAGTGTACCTAAAAGACCCACACCAAAGAACAAAGCGGACCTCTCCTTGCTCCTCATCAGCTGGGATCTCCAACCCCACTATACCTTCAGTCCTCTCTGAGACCTGCACTGAGAGGAATGAAGGTGTAGAATTAGGTGTGTCACAGCCAAGTACTTGTGGTCAATCTGCTATCGGTACATCGACGTCAGACTGTGCCAGGCAAATTTCCCTGCCTCAGCTGCTGCACCGCCGAAAGAAGTTTGCTCCCAGCCATCCACATGCCCAGCGGTTGAATGCTAGCTTGGCTAAATTGCTAGCACTTCAACTGCTGCCTTTTCAGTTGGTAGACTCTGCCCCCTTCCGTGAGTTTGTGGAATGTGTGGTTCCTCAGTGGCAGGTTCCCAAATGCCACTTTTTCTCACGGAAGGCAATTCTGGCTCTCTACCGGCATGTGGAAGGCAATGTTTTGGCCTCGCTGGACAAGGCGGTCAGCGGTAAGGTGCATATTACCCCTGACTCATGGTCCAGCGGGCATGGACAGGGACGTTACCTATCTTTCACCACGCACTGGGTGACTCTTCTGGCAGCTGGGAAGGATGCAGGACAGGGTGCAGTAGTGTTGCCCACCACGCCTCCAAAATTCTACTAGTGGTGATTCTGCCACACCTCTCTCCTCCACCCCCTCCTCTTCTTCTTCCTCCATGGCCTCTTCCTGTGCTGATTGTCCTCGGAACCAGCGGTGCTCTGTAAACGTTCAAGGGGCTACGCAAGCACGCAGGCAAAAAGATGCCATGCAGTGCTTGAGCTGGTGTGCTTGGGGGACAGGAGCCACACTGGGGCAGAGATTCTGTCAGCTCTGCAGGGGCAGGTGGTTGACGCCACGCCAGCTTAAGCCAGGAATGGGGGTTTGTGACAATGGCACCAACTTCCTCTCCACCCTCCGACAGGGACAACTGACCCATGTGTCCTGTTTGGCTCACGTCCTTAACTTGGTGGTGCAGCGGTTCTTGGGCAGGTACCCGGGCTTACAGGATATCCTGAGGCAGGCCAGGAAAGTCTGTGTGCATTTCCGCAGGTCATATAATGCCAGTGCTCAGCTGGCTGACCTCCAAAAGGAATTTAACCTGCCCAAGAACCGCCTAATCTGTGACATGCCCACCAGGTGGAACTCAATGTTGGCCATGCTGCAGCGGCTGCACACGCAGCAGAGGGCCATCAATGAGTACCTATGCAACTATGGCACCAGGACAGGGTCAGGGGAGCTTGTTTTTTTTTTCCCACGCCAGTGCGCTATGATCAGGGATGCATGCACTGTCCTATCACCATTTTGAGGAGGCCACTAGGATGGTGAGCAGTGACAGTGCATGCATCAGTGACACTGTCCCTCTTGTCCACCTGTTGGAGCACACGCTGCGTGGAATGATGGACAGGGCACTTGAGGCAGGAAAGAGGGAGGAAGAGGAGGACTGCCTTACCTCTCAAGGCCCCCTTTATCCAGTGTTCCTGCATGCCCGCCGATCACACAGGAAGAGGAGGAGGAGGACTGTGTCAACATGGAGGTGGAGTCTGGCACTCAGCATCAGCAGCAGTCTTCAATGGATCATTTACAGTTCAAAGAAACCCATGGACTTGTACGTGGCTGGGAGGAAGTGGCTGCGGATCATGTCATCCTTAGTGACCCAGAGGACTCTCCCTGATCCTGCATAGCCTGTGGAAGGATCCTCGTATTCGTGGTATCAAGGGGAGGGATCATTACTGGCTGGCAATCCTCCTTTATTCACGTTACAAGGGTAAGGTTGCGGACCTTATCTTGCAGTCGCAGAGGGAGCAGAGGATATAACATCTTCGGGAGGCCTTGCAGAAAGGTTTGTGCAACGCGTTTCCAGAGCCTGGGAGGTTACAATTTCCTGGTCCTCCTGGACAACGTGTTGCCGAGGCTTCGTTCAGTCACAGAAGGAGCGGTGGAGAAGGTGGCCGTCTGACTGATGCGTTCAGACAATTTTTTAGTCCGAAGCCCCAAGGTAAGATCAGTTCCAGCAACCATCGCCAACGTCTGATTCACATGGTGCAGGATTACCTAGGGGCAAGATCAGACTTGGATACCTTTCCCAATGCAATTGAGCTACTGGCCTGTCCTGCATCCAGCGTTCTTTCGGAACACACATTCAGTGCTGCTGGAGGCTTTGCAACCGATCACAGGGTGTGCCTGTCCACCGAATCGGTCGATCGGCTGACCTTCATAAAAATGAATCAGTCTTGGATCACCAGCTACCAAGCACCTGATGCTGATATAACCGAATATTTTTTTTTTTTAATGTGAGATTTCTTCAAGACTGCCTATGCTGATGCTGAGTGACTATCCTGTTATGCTGAGTGACAATCCTCCTCAATTTTCATGCTGATAGCTTGTAAGAACATTTTTGGTTCTGGGAACCTCCACCAGTGGCTAAGACCCAATTTTTCTGCCCCTGTTTAACAGGGGCGTATAATTACAATTTTTGATGCAATACTTTGCAGCAGGGCTCATTCCTGCGCTCCAACTATAGTATCTGTGAGGGGTTGCAGTGTTGTGGCACCAGCACCAGTGCCCAAGGCCCAATTTTTCAGCCCGTTTAACAGGGATGTATAATTACAATTTTTGATGCAATACTTTGCAGCAGGGTTCATTCCTGGGCTCCAACTATAGCATCTGTGAGGAGTTGCAGTGTTGTGGCACCAGTGCTTAAGGCCCAATTTTTCTGCCCCTGTTCAACAGGGACATGTAATTACAATTCTTGATCTAATATTTCACAGCAGGGCCCATTCCTGCGCCCACCAAGAGTAACTGTGAGGGCTTACAGAGTTGTGACAACACCACCACCACCGGCCCAATTTTTCTGCCCCTGTTCAACAGGTGCATGTACCGTATTTATCGGCGTATAACACGCACTTTTTCCCCCTGAAAATCAGGGGAAAATCACGGGTGCGTGTTATACGCCGATCCCCTGCGATCCCCCGCTGACTGAGCGGAGCGATCGCCGGCCACCGATTTGAAAATGGCGCCGCTGGCGCTGAAATACACAGAGCCAGTCCTCGGCTCTTCTCGACCACTTTTGGCTCCACTTGAGCGCCGCCCATATACAGATAGCCGAGTGTACTCGGCTAGGTTCGGCTAGCTCCGTTCACAGTCACGCCCATCCTGGGCGGGACTACGAGTGGAGCCGAAAGTGACCGAGAGCCGCCAAGAAGTATTTCGGCGCCGACGGCGCCATTTTCAAACTGCAGTGACACTGACAAGTCACTGCAGTTTAACTGCAGCCTTGGCAAGGCTGCAAATGGACACAGAAAAGCTTCAGATCGGCACTGACAAAGCTGCAAGGCTGCAAATGGACACTGATAAGGCTGCAAATGACACCAAGGCTGCTGACTGCAAGGCTGCAAATGACACTGGACAAGCATGCAGATGGACGCTGTGCAAGGCTGCATTGATGGGCATTTAAATGTAAGTTTTTTTCCTTAAAACATTTTTTTCCTTATAATTCCCTCCTAAACTTGGGGTGCGTGTTATACGCTGGCCCGTGTTATACGCCAATAAATACGGTAATTACAATTCTTGATAAAATATTTCACAGCAAGGCCCGTTCCAGCACCCACCAAGAGTAACTGTGAGGACTTACAGTGTTGTGGCACCAGCACCACCACCAAAGGCCCAATTTTTCTACATTCAACAATGGCATGTAATTACAATTCTTGATCTAATATTTCGCACCAGGGCCTGTTCCTGTGCCCAAGAGTAACTGTGAGGGCTTACAGTGTTGTGGTAACACCAACACCTAAGGCCCCAATTTCTGCAGAGTATATAGGGCAGGCCCCTACTTTCAAACATCCAACTTACAAACGACTCCTACTTGCAAACGGAAGGAGACAACAGGAAGTGAGATGAAATCTAAACCTAGGGAGGGAAATTCTCTCCTGTAAGAGTATATATGGGAAAAACGTGTCTCCTCTCCACTGATGCTTTACCACCAATCCTTGTTTCACAAAAAACCCCAAATTTTCAAAAAACATTTGTCATTGGGACAGAAAGTGAGGTGAAATCTTCTGAAGAGGAGCACAGACAGTAAAACAAATGTTACAGGGGTGATAACCCTTCCCTATGTTTTCCAAAAAGATTAAAATAGATTTTTTGGCTGGAGCTACACTTTAAAAATGTACCAGTTCAAAATTACAAACAGATTCTACTTAACAACACACCTACAGTCTCTGTCTTGTTTGCACCGCCTGTATACTGCTGTTCAGAGTATATAGGGCCTGGGGGCCTCACGCCTTTCCTTTTTTTAATTTGGGTGCGGGGTTCCCCTTAATATTCATACAAGACCCAAAGGGCCTGTTAATGGACTGGGGGGGTACCCATGCCATTTGTCTCACTGATTTTCATCCATATTGCTGGGACTCGACATTACATTAAAGCCGCAAGCAGTTTTAAATGTAATTTTGCAGGGACTGTTCTAAGCACGGGAAACACACGCCACATTACAGGCATACTATAGACACACCCCCAGGTATGATATTTAAAGGAATATTTCACTTTTTTTTTTTTCACTTTAAGCATCATTAAAATCACTGCTCCCAAAAAAAACACCCGTTTATAAAACTTTTTTTTGCATTGATACATGTCCCCTGGGGCAGGACCCAGGTCCCCAAACCCTTTTTAGGACAATAACTTGCATATTAGCCTTTAAAATTAGCACTTTTGATTTCGAACGTTCGAGTCCCATAGACTTAAACGGGGTTCTACAGTTCGTGCAAACTTTCGGTCCGTTCGCAGGTTCTGGTGCGAACCGAACCGGGGGGGGGGGGGGGGGGGTGTTCGGCTCATTCCTAGTATATATCCCTGTGGTGCCTTTTTCTTTTGGCTTTTTTTCTATGACAGTGTGTCTTTAAAGCCAATTCCACTGCTGAAGTGCTGAAGTCATTGCTAAATTAAACCAGTAACTAATAATATAGCTTACTAATTACAGCCACAGTTGATCAATATAAATTACATATGAATCATCTGAAATACGTCTGAATTAACTTTATGCAAAATGATTTACCAAGCCCTGTGGCTGCCTGGGTACGTTATTATGCAGTACTTGAACTGCTGCTTGCTGGCCTCAGAGCAGACATGTGGGCTTCAATTGAATAAAGCACTGCAAAAGCAATAATAATATTCAACATATGTAATAATCTGATAGCAACCAATAAAACATCAGTGTACTGCAATCATTAGTAAAATGATTTCTGGTTGTTCGCCATGAATTACTCCACTATTAACATTATTCTTTGCTTAACTGGGTAAAGTCTAGCTGCTTCATACATCTATAGTCATTAGCCTTCAGAATACAGTCCCAAAAACATAAACCCTTCCTTAAAGCAGAATTTTACCCATAACAACTTGATTAACCACTTGACACCCAGAAGATTTACTCCCCTTCATGACCAGGGCATTTTTTGCAATATGACACTGCGTTATTTTAACTGAAAATTGTGTGGTCGTTCGACGTTGTACCCAAATAAAATGTATGTCCTTTTTTTTCCTACAAATAGAGCTTTCTTTTTTCAATTGCCCACCAGGCCAATTCTGACATTTCTCTCCTATATGTAAAAATCATCATTTTTTTGCTAGAAAATTCCACCCCCGTGAGAACGGAGATATGCCTTCTTTGCAGAGGGCATATCTCAGTTCTCTGTGTTTTACCAACAATCGGTGGGTGCCGGCAAATGCAAATCAGCTTCTGCTGTGAATTATCAAAGCAGAAGGGGGTTGCCCATGCCCCCTCTGAAGGCGGAAGTGCAGGATCACGTATATATACACATGATCCTGAACACAGCTGTCACCCTGTAGCAGTAAAAGTGCTATAGGGTGGTCAGCAAGTAGTTAAAACAATGTTCTTTAGCAAGAAACATACATTCCACAAAAATAATTATGCTACCAAAACCAGTGTGTGTTGTAAATTGCCTCCAGCATTCGTATGCCCTGTACACACGTTCGGACATTGATCGGACATTCAGACAACAAAATCCTAGGATTTTTTCCACCGGATGTTGGCTCAAACTTGTCTTGCATACACACGGTCGCACAAAGTTGTCGGAAAATCCGATCGTTCTGAACGCGGGTGACGTAAAACACGTACGTCGGGACTATAAATGGGGCAGTAGCCAATAGCTTTCATCTCTTAATTTATTCTGCGCATGCGCGGCACTTTGTGCGTTGAATTTGTGTACACACGATTGTAATTTAACCGATCGGATTTTGTTGTCGGAAAATTTTATAGCCTGCTCTCAAACTTTGTGTGTCGGAAATTCCGACGGAAAAAGTCCGATGGAGCCCACACACGATTGGAATTTCCGACAACACAATACGATCGCACTTTTTCTGTCGGGAAAATCTGACCGTGTGTACAGGGCATTAGTGTTTCTTCTTGCTGGAGGCTGTCATTTTGCTGAAGCCCAGAGCCCCTGAACAGCAGTAAATCGTTAGGCTGTCAGCAGATTGGCATCTACGAATTTGGCACAGTAACTAAAAATAAAGACCAACTGAGCATGTGCAGAGCAGGGTGGAACAGTAAGTATAGGGACTTATTTTTATGTTTAAGTTTTACTTGCTGACTAAAATCCCTCTTTAGAGTGACACTAAATCTTATACTACAAATAGTAACTGATACGGCATACCATAAATCCTCTTCATCTGGGACCCTTCTTATAGCAGTAGTCAGGGCTTTTTTTTTCAGCGCAGCAGGAACGTGGGGGAACGAAGTTCCGGCACCTCCAGGACTGAATGTATATAATGAAAAGGAGTGCTGGGGTATGCTGGAGGATCTATTCATGCTGGTTGCTGTGGGATTTATTGTCACTGGGGGGATCTATTGCTGCTGGTGGGGGAACCTTTTTTTGCGGGGTATCAATTGTTGATGGGAGAGACCTACTGTTGAGGAAGGGGTCTATTGTTGCTGGCTACCGGGAGATCTATTGTTACTGGGGTGGGGAGGCTATTGTTCCCGGGGGTCTCCTGTTCCTAGGAGAGCTATAGTTGCTGGGGAGATCTATTGTTGCTGAGGGGTCTATTGTTGCTAGGAGGAATCTATTTTTGCTGGGGGGTCTATTGTTGCTAGGAGGGATCTATTTTCACGGGGGGGGGGTCTATTTTTTGCTGAGGGGGTCTATTGTTGCTGCAGGGGATCTATTTTACAGCCTTTTGTTTGTAAATTCCATAGAAACTACCTAGCACCAAAAAATTATATTTGGTTCTATATGCTCTAAAAGGGGAGGTACTGGGAGGTAGGTAGGGGTGGAACCTAGGGGAGGTGTATAGGGGCAGAGACAAGGGGTGACTTGAAATGGGCAGTGCCTGCACCTACTGTGAGAAAAAAAAGCACTGGCAGTATTGTTTAGCAACATTCTCTCTACATATCCCCACTATAACTGTGAACATAGTCACCCGCCAATGCTCACTCCTGATAAGTACTACAGTTATACATGCTTAGGCATCCAACACCACCATGTAAAAGCACAGCAAAACACCCATTTCATGCAATCACCCACACATTACTGCTAACCTCCTCCAGCGTGACAATGGAACCAGGAACAGAGTTTTGTAGGGGGAATTCGTTTTAATTCAAGCAAATTGCAGCGCATGTGCAGTTGAGACAGGAAGTGCATTGATTTCTGGGAAATGTAGTATGATCAGAGCGGCACACGTGACCACAAGATATTTAAAAGAAGGTTTGTGTGTACTGTGAGCTAGATTAAATATGTATTTTTAACAAGGAGAGCTTAGTAATAGTTTAAGGCAGAAACTAATTTGCTTCTGACCTTCTCTCTACCTTTTTTGATTAAACTCAACTCCAGTAACTTTACACTCCCGCTTAAGTCAACATGACTTGCTCTTCTACTCTTGTCTCTGTGGTTGGTTGTCATCAATATGATGTCAGTGCCACTCTATACAATCTAAGCACCCTTGACAGGGTGATATCCCCTCAGGAAAATGGTTGAATGGCTATAAATCCAGAAGAATGGCAGAGCTGGATCTTGAAAAAGTGAGTCTGCAGGAGACACTGTCAGAAAGCAGGTGAGCAATGCAGAAAAAAAAAAAGTATTTTTGTTTTTATTTTTACATTGCTAGGCAGTGTCCTCAAGGTATTCTAGAACCCCCTACAATACAGTCCCACTGTTATTGTATTTTAAAGCAGAGCTCCAGTCTTTTCTTTTTGTAAAAAACACCCCCCATGATAGTCGCAGTTTATCCGATTTAATCTGGCATATGCTGTACATCTTTTTTGTTATTTAGTTATTACATTTACTCACTGTAGCCTCTGTGACATGCAAGCTCCCATCTTCATTATGGGCATCTGAAGCCCGCTAGGAGTTTCTTCAGGGATATGATGCTGCTTGCTACCCAGCATGCACCTCCAGATCTCGCGCCTGCACACTGTGTACAAAGCGTGGCGCACTGATTGTATTGCAGGTTACCATAGCAATGGCGGTGGCGGCGGAGGAAGTTCCTACGGTGTTGTTATGGCAATCTGTCAATCAATATAGAAAACCAGGAAGAAAGCTAGCATATCACACCCTGCTCCTGGGATTGATGACACTTATATCCCAGGAGCCAACAGGCGGCAGGATATGATATACCTTGCCGTGGCGAGGTAGAATAGTAATGGAGATCTATATTTAGCCTATAGTTAATATGCTTAGAAAAAAACCCCAAAAATCAACATTCCAAACATTTATTGTATTGCGATCAGCAACGCCGGAGGCCAAGGATCAAAAGTAGGGTGGAACTCCGCTTTGAGACTCTAATGGATTATGCTTTTGAAAAAATAACCTATTTTCCTTTTTTTTTATTTTATTCGGTGGCCATGTGACGGCACAGTCTCATTCAGATCAGTCTTTGTTTGTTATGTGGGTGGGCTGTGTGTCAATACCAATCTGTGTATGCTGTAGGATAGTTTTGTGGCCTTGCCCCCCCCCCCCCTCCCCCTCCATTGTTTATCGCCATCCCCATGTTTCATGAGGGCAACTGCTGGCAAAAGCCAATTTCAGTTTTAAGTTTACCAAGGTTGTGTGCTAGTCTCTGGAGTGATGGGTGCAGAGTGAGTTGGCATTGAATTTTGAATTGAAGCCTCCACTATCAATCAACAGGGCTGGGTGGGGACATGGCTGCAAAACTGACTAAAGAAGATACTGGCACAACATCCTGCACTTTCCACCTTCCGGTGCTTGGTGTGGTTAATTTATCACAGGAACCAGGGGAACTGGAAGGATCACCAGGTAATTAGTATAAACATTTCATATTAAAACAGCAATTTTAAGCAGTATATTAATGGCCAAATATATGGATACTTAAAGCGATACTAAACACATACCGTTTCATTTACAATGTCCCTTCTATTTCTGCATGTGGATGAGGGCACTGAAATTATTTTAAATAAAAAAAAAAAAACATCTAAGTACCTTTTTCCTAATCAATATACAGGTGTCACATAACCCAGCTCTTTCCCAGCCTGTCTGCAGGGAAATATAAGCAGGATGAGCTTCTAGTCCTCTGCTGCTGGTCACATGTTTAACCACTTAAAGACCAGATAGATTTGGCCCCTTAATGACCAGGCCAATTTTTGCAATACGGCACTGCGTTAAAAAAAAAAAAAAAAAAAAAGAGCTTTGTTTTGGTGGTATTTGATCATCTCTGTGGTTTTTATTTTTTGCGCTTTTTTTTACTTTTTGCTATAATAAATATCCCAAATTAAAAAAAAAAACAAAAAACAAATTTCTTCATCA